>NC_061862.1:110540027-110830912 GCF_907164915.1 Impatiens glandulifera | reverse complement strand
GTTAGACATGCAGTCTAATGGAAAGATAAAGTTAGATGTGTAGTATAACTCCTTCAGACAAGTCTGAAGGGAACCGTAATTAGACGCGGAGTCTAATGGAAAGAGAAAGATGAGGCGCATTATACTACCACGATCTCAAGAATCTTTTTATGTTGTACTACCTATTATCTCATGGATAGTTACATCCAAAGGAAAGATGACATGTGTCCAAACGAAGGATTTGACTGTTGAAGCTTTTCAAGAATAAATTACTACCTAAGACAACGGACAAATTGCTGGCTGAAAAATACAAGAAACAGAGAGAGAGATGCTTCATCAATTTTTCTTTCAAGCATCTCACTTATCATCTAGCTGTGAATACATTGTATTACATACTGTCTTTTCTGTGAGAAAACTTCAGTGTTGTAAGTTGAACAAAGATTATTTTGTTCAACAGAGAGTTAGCTAGATTAGTGAACTGTATTTGATTCAAAGAAGTATAATGAATCCTTCCGGTGGCTGGAAGAAGGGGTGACGTAAGAGAGTTTGCTCCGAACATCCATAAACAAATTCTTGTGTTCTTTACTTTCTGCCATTCATCTTTCATTGGTTCAAAGCTTTAAATCCGACGAACATTTCCGCACTTGAATCTGTTTCAAGAGTTCGAAGGATTTGCGAAGAATAGAAAGAGATATTAATCTCTAACAGAATTTTATCAAACCGTTTATCCGAAGTCGTCATCAATAGCCAGACCCCCGTCTCTATTGGTGCCGCCGATCCTATCAATTGGTATCAAAGCCTCGTTTTTATTCTCAAGCTTTTAAGGAATTTGAATCATGTCTATGGCTGTCATCAACAATGTTCCCATGTTCTCAGAGGAAACTATGTCGTGTGGAAGGCGAGAGTCCACGCTCATCTAGCTGCCATAGATGATGACATGTGGTTTGTCATCACCAACGGTCCGATAAAGATTGAGAAGGTTAGATATGAGTGGACCAGTGAAGATAAAAGAAAGAACAACCTCGACATCATAGAAAAAGACATCTTCTACAAGACATTGGATGACAACATGGTACACAAGATCATCACATGTCCCACTGCCAAAGATATTTGGGAGAAACTAACTAAACTGTGTGAGGGCAACGAGCAAACAAAAGAAAACAGACTCGTGGTTGCCACTCAACAGTTCAATAACTTCAAGATGCATCCTAGAGAGACGGTGATTGAGTTCAATGAGAGATTCAATAAGGTTATCACTTCTCTATCCACTTTGGGCAAGACTTACAGTAATAGAGAGGTTGCGATCAAGGTCATGCGTGCTTTGCCCAGAGAGTGGGATATCAAGACGACGACGATGAGGGAATCTAAAGACCTCACCAAGATGGAGCTCTTTCATTTGCTGGCCGATATGAAGGCCTATGAGTTCAAGTTGAACTATAGAAATGAAGAGAAGCACCCCACATCCACCATCATAACAAAGGCATTGGTGACGGTTGATGAGCCATCTACTGCCACTGCAGTGAAGGCTGTTGCTATGCAGATTAGCAGCGATGCCATGGCTCTTTTCATGAAGAAAGTCTGCAAGTTCATGAAGAAGAGACACTTCAAGGAAGGAAACAGCAAGCCGAAGAGTGATGAGAAAAAGAAAGATGAGAAAAAGAACAAGAAAGAATTGAAGACTCTCATGGCGGCTGAAAACAAAGCCAAGTGGGGCCGACAACGACTCAGATGATTCATCATCCAACGATAGTGATGATGAAGAGGTCACTTGCTTCATGGCAAGAGAAGAAGAAAGCTCTAAGGAATCCAAGGTATGTGATTTCTCTCCAAAAGAGTTTACACGAGATGAATTAGTATCTGCACTCAATGACATGTTCATTGAGTACAAGAAACTATCAGACTCTTTTGATGAACTAAACTTGAAAAACAAATCTTATAGCTCTTCTTCATCTCGAAATAATGATTCTGAAGTTTTTAAAAACAAAATGGCTGAGCTCTCATCTGAGAATGAGAAGCTCAAGGAAAATGTTCAAACTCTGTTTTCTAAAAACCAATGTTTGACATATGTGGCCGGTTCCTGGAAGAAGTCTAGAGATGCAGTCTGTTACACAATAAACTCAAATAACGGTCAGCCATATTTTAAATAATAAATTGAATGTCTTTAATGGTGGAGATCTCAAACGTTTCAAACGTTTTAGCAGTTTTAGTAATCAGGAGTCAGCCTTAAATGTTGCTGTTACAGTTTTTGTCTTTAATATTTGTTTTTATTTCTTGTACGTTTTGTTTTCTGTTAAGAGACTATAAATAAATGTTTGTGTGCTGAATATGAGGTAAGAGAGAAAAGAATAATAAAAAAAGTTTGTTTCAGTCAAGAAATCCTCAAGAGTCTTTCTATCTCCTCTTCCTCCAAAAGTTTATTTTTCTCAAATTGGTATCAGAGCGCCATGGCAAACAAAGCGCTGGGGCAGATACCACTGCAGCGACTCACCAAAACCAACTTTGATAATTGGAGTATTCAGATGCGAGCTTTACTCGGTGCACAAGACGTATGGGAAGTAGTTGAAGATGGTTATGAAGAACCAGCTGAAACGGGAAATCTTTTGGCGACTCAGTTGAGGGCGTTGAAAGAAACACGAATGAAAGATAAGACTGCTCTCTACCTTTTGTTTCAAGCGGTGGACGAGTCGGGTTTCGAGAAAATTGCAGGTGCAGAAAACTCGAAGGTAGCGTGGGACATTTTAGAAAAGGTTTTCAAGGGTGCCGATCGAGTTAAACAAGTGCGACTTCAAACTCTTCGAGGCGAACTGGAGGCCATGAAGATGAAGGAGTCAGAAGGAATTTCTACCTACATCACACGTGTGCAAACAGTGGTGAATCAACTCAAACGCAATGGAGAAACCCTCTCCGATTCAAGAGTTGTGGAGAAGATTCTACGGTCATTGACCGAGAATTTCGAAAACGTCGTTTGTGCAATCGAGGAATCAAAGAGTCTGGAAGAGATGACCGTTGATGATCTTGCTGGTTCTCTTGAAGCACATGAGAAACGGAAGAATAAGAAAAAACAAGAGTTGCTCGAAGAAGCCTTACAAGCCAAGGCAACCATCAAGGAGGACAGAGTAATGTATGCGCAACACAATCGAGGAAGGGGACGCGGTCGTGGAGGTCGCGGTCATGGCCACAGCGGAGGCCGAGGACGTGGAAACAATTATGAAGAAAAGGATCAGTTAAGCCAACAAAATTGGCGTGGGCGAGGACGTGGTCGTGGGAGAGGCGGCCGGTCAAATCATCCAACTATTGAATGCTACAACTGTGGAAAGCATGGGCACTATGCAAAAGAGTGCAAATCAAACGTCGAATGTTACAACTGCGGAAAATATGGGCATTATGCAAAAGAGTGCTATTCTGAAAAAAGGATAGAAGAGAACGCGAATCTGGTCGCAGAAGAGGAGACAAGAGAAGTCGGTGTTCTCATGATGGCCTATAAAGACACCACTTCCGACAAGGAGACGTTGTGGTATCTCGATACTGGAGCCAGCAATCATATGTGCGGGAACAAGAATTTTTTTGTGGAGATACAAGAGATAAAGAATGGGTACGTGTCATTTGGGGATGAATCGAAGGTTCAAGTAAAGGGCCGAGGTAGAATATGTTTCTCACAAGACGATGGAAAAGAAGGGTCAATTGAAAATGTATACTTTGTCCCTGACTTGAAGAGTAACATTATTAGCTTGGGGCAATTATTGGAGAAGGGATACTCAGTACTCATGAAAGACCGAATGTTGCATTTAAAGAACGAAAAAGGAAGGTTGCTTACACAAGTTGAGATGGCCAATAATCGAACGTTCAAACTCAACTTGAGAAACGTTCGAGAACAATGTCTACAAGTGAAAATGGTGGATAAAGCCTCGTTGTGGCACTTACGATTCGGACACCTGCACTACGGAGGCCTACAGGAGTTAGCAAAGAAGGATATGGTTCACGGGCTACCATACATGGATTACACCAAGAAATTTTGCGAGGGATGTGTACTCGGAAAACAAGCAAGGAACTCATTCCCAAAGAAGGCGAAATATAGTGTAAGGAAGTCTCTCGAACTGATTCACACCGATATATGCGGCCCAATCACACCTAAGTCATACAGTGAGAAGAGGTACTTTATTACATTCATTGATGACTACACAAGAAAAACTTGGGTTTATTTTTTGAAAGAAAAATCGGAAGCATTCGAGTCATTCAAGAAATTCAAGGTATTAGTGGAGAAGACGACTGGTTTTTTCATCAAGGCCATGTGGTCAGATAGAGGAGGAGAGTACATGTCAACCGCTTTCACAGTCTATTGCGAGGAATAAGGGATCAAAAGATTCTTAACGACGCCCTACTCACCTCAGCAAAATGGCGTGGCCGAGAGGAAAAATCGGACTATCATCGACATGGTTCGGTCTATGATGAAGAGCAAAAACATGCCGAAAGAGTTTTGGGCAGAAGCGGTGCAATGTGTCGTGTATGTCCAAAATCGATGCCCGCACGCAAAATTGGCGGATCTAACACCACAAGAAGCTTGGAGCGGACAAAAACCAACTGTATCACATTTAAAGGTATTTGGTAGTGTGGCCTACGCGCATATACCAGATCAAAGAAGAACCAAACTAGATGATAAGAGCAAAAAATACATCTTCATCGGATATGACGAGAAAACGAAGGCCTTCAAGTTATTCGACCCAATTGAAAAGAAGGTGGTCGTAAGCCGAGATGTGCAGGTGAATGAAGAAAGTGCATGGGATTAGAATAACCAAAAGGAGGAATCTCAACAGGAAGAAAAAGGAGAGCCATCAACCACTAAACCGATATTAGCACCAATAACCTCTCAAACATCTGATGATGAAGACGAGCCCAGACAACCGAAGATGCGAAATTTACAAGACTTATACGAGTCAACAAGTGAAGCACACTTGGTGTGTCTTTTGGCAGATGCAGAGAGCATCATTTTTGAAGAGGCAGTGAGAGATAAGAAATAGAAAGACGCGATGGATGAAGAGATACGGGCAATCTAAAGAAATGAAACTTGGGAGTTGGCGGAGTTGCCGGATGGATGTCGAGCTATCGGAGTGAAATGGGTTTACAAGAAAAAGATGAATGCCCTAGGTGAGATAGAAAGGTACAAGGCACGCCTTGTTGCAAAAGGGTATAGACAAAAAGCTGGGATCGACTACGATGAAGTCTTTGCCCCAGTGGCAAGAATGGAGACAATCCGGCTTCTTTTATCCCAAGCGGCACATTTCAAATGGTCGATCTATCAGATGGATGTGAAATCAGCATTTTTAAATGGTGTGCTTGAAGAGGAAGTATTTGTGGAGCAGCCACCCGGGTACACGAAAGTCGAGAAGGAGAGTAAAGTGCTGAAGCTAAAAAAGGCACTATATGGGCTAAAGCAAGCGCCTCGAGCATGGAACACCCGAATCGACACCTACTTCAAGACGAACGGATTCATACAATGTCCCTACGAACATGCATTGTACGCAAAGAAAGACGAAGGTAACCTGTTGTTAGTAGCTCTCTATGTTGATGATCTTATATTCATGGGGAACAATGATAAGATGATACAAGACTTTAAAATCGCTATGACTCGGGAGTTCGAAATGACAGATTTAGGGCTAATGAAATATTTCCTTGGTCTTGAGGTTAGACAGGGAAAATCTGGAATATTTGTGTCCCAAGAGGCATATGCAAAATACATTCTGAAAAAGAATAAGATGGAAGAATGCAACCCAGTAGCAACACCAATGGAACTCGGAACAAAACTCTCTAAATTTGAGGGAGGAGATCGTACGGATGCCAGCAAATATCGAAGTTTAGTCGGAAGTCTACGATATCTCACATGCACAAGGCCTGACATTGCGTATAGTGTCGGCATAGTAAGCCGATTCATGGAGGAACCAAACTACACGCATTTGAAGGCTATTAAAAGAATTCTTCGATACATCCGAGGAACATCGTCACTCGGGTTACTATACTCCGAGACAAAGGAATACAAGTTGATCGGTTATTCCGATAGTGATTGGTGTGGAGATATAGATGATCGAAAAAGTACATCAGGATATGTGTTTTATATGGGAGACACAACTTTTACATGGCTCTCAAAGAAGCAACCAATAGTGACATTGTCAACATGTGAGGCAGAGTATGTGGCAGCATCCTGGTGTGTGTGTCACGCAATATGGCTAAGAAGTCTACTGAACGAACTACAAATCCAGCAACACGAAGCAACTGAAATACGAATCGACAACAAATCATCAATTGAGTTGGCAAGGAATCCGGTGCACCATGAGAGGAGCAAGAATATCGATGTTCGTTTCCATTTTATACGGGAACATGTGAAGGAAGGTAAAGTGCGATTAAGTCATGTTGCGAGTCGTGATCAAGTGGCGGATATTTTTACAAAGGCGCTACCAACTGTGTTGAATGAAAGATGGAAAAGATTTGAGTTTAAGGGAGGAATTTGTTACACAATAAACTCAAATAACGATCATCCATATTTTAAATAATAAATTGAATGTCTTTAATGGTGGAGATCTCAAACGTTTCAAATGTTTTAGCAGTTTTAGTAATCAGGAGTCAGCCTTAAATGTTGCTGTTACAGTTTTTGTCTTTAATATTTGTTTTTATTTCTTGTACGTTTTGTTTTCTGTTAAGAGACTATAAATAAATGTTTGTGTGCTGAATATGAGGTAAGAGAGAAAAGAATAATAAAAAAAGTTTGTTTCAGTCAAGAAATCCTCAAGAGTCTTTCTATCTCCTCTTCCTCCAAAAGTTTATTTTTCTCACAGTCAGACAGCAGATAAGTATGTTGAGGCCTACCGGATGCAAATCCGGTCTAGGATTTGATGGCAATGACTCAGACAAGTCTTGTGAAAAGTTAAACCCAGAAACTGACAAGTTTAAGTCTATAAACTTTATCAAAGGGAGCTTAACTAAGAATGGAACTGATTCAAGCTGTAATGAGTTCACATTAACGGATGAGATTATTTATGTTCCGTCAACTGTTAGCTGGCTGAAACATAAGATGGAAGCATCCAGTAAGTCTGGCATATTAAAACATGACAGGAAGTCAAGGAGTTTTAGAGAAAAACCATCCTTTAAGATTAACAGTTCAGCGGCTAGTAGGAAGACGTCTACTAAGCCTAAATCATACGCACTGATCACAACGCAACATGGGAAATCCATAAAAATAATCAAAGTATGGATTCCCAAGGGACTAATAAGACATGGACCCAAAGAAAAATGGGTACCAGATTCGTTATTGTCTTTGAATGAAGGTAAAACAGGAAAGCAGCTTGGAAGAGCCAAACGGCATCTGGACAGCCGGCTGCTCGGACATAGCATATGACAATCAGCAGCCTGAAGTTGCTGAAATATTCTCAAAGCCACTTCTCGAGTCTAAGTTTTCTTACCTTATAAATATTTTTAGGATTGTTAGATTATGATAATGCCTAGATTATGTTTTGATTTGATGATTGATGAAATAGTTTTTGATAAAACTAAGTTCAATAATTGTTAGTCATATCAAATATATAAATATATATATTTAGATATCAACATCTTAAGTGGTGTAGTGATAAGCATGCCCGTCTGTCATATAGGTGACCTGGGTTCGAATCTCACCATGTGCAGAATTAATAATTAGAGTTTTGTTAATTTGCAGGCACAATTGAATTTAACGCGCGCGAGCAAAGTAAACGCTTAATTTGCAGGCACAGTTGAAAGTCAACGCGCGCGAGCAAAGTAAACGCGGAGTTAGACTGATTTTATGAAAAACGTCTAATGTTAGACGTAGGGGTCTAACTAGTTGAGTTAGACGTGCAGTCTAACAAGTGGAGTTAGACGTGTAGTCTAATGAATTCGGAATTAGACGTGAAGTCTAACTCGTGGAGTTAGACATGTAGTCTAATGAATTCGGAATTAGACGTGCACTCTAACTCGTAGAGTTACACAGTCTAATGAATTCAGAATTAGACGTGTAGTCTAACTCGTGTAGTTAGACGTTCAGTCTAATGAATTCGGAATTAGACGTGCAGTCTAACTCAACGGAGTTAGACGTGTAGTCTAATGAATTCGGAATTAGACGTGCAATCTAACTCAGCGGAGTTAGACGTGCAGTCTAATATATTTGGAATTAGACGTGCAGTCTAACTCAGAGGAGTTAGATGTGCAGTCTAATTGAAATATAAAGTTAGACGTGTAGTCTAACTCCTTCAGACAAGTCTGGAGGGAATCGTAATTAGACGTGTAGTCTAATAGAAAGAGAAAGATGAGGCATCTAATACAGATTTCTTCTAAGTAGATGAACGACTAAGATGATCAGATAGGCATCTGAAGGCAGATGCTCTTCCAGGCAGCTGACAGTAGAGCTCAACAAATGAATAATTGTCACGTATGTCATGATTCAAATTGCCTGTACTGCATTGTACTACCACGATCTCAAGAATCTTTTTCTGTTGTACTACCCAGTACCTCATAGATAGTACATCCAATGGAAAGATGACATGTGTCCAAAAGAATGATTTGACCGTTGAAGTTTTTCAAGAATAAATTGCTGCCTAAGACAACGAACAAATTGCTGGCTGGAAAATACAAGAAACAGAGAGAGAGTTGTTTCATCAATTTTTCTTTCAAGAATGTTCCTGAAATCAAACATCTCACTTATCATCTAGCTGTGAATACATTGTATTACATATTGTCTTTTCTGTGAGAAAACTTCAGTGTTGTAAGTTGAACAAAGATTGTTTTGTTCAACAGAGAGTTAGCTAGATTAGTATACTGTATTTGATTCAAAGAAGTATAGTGAATCCTTCCGGTGGTTGGAAGAATGGGTGACGTAGGAGAGTTTGCTCTGAACATCCATAAAAAAATTCTTGTGTTCTTTACTTTCTGCCATTCATCTTTCATTGGTTCAAAACTTTAAATCCGACGAACATTTACGCATTTGAATCTGTTTCAAGAGTTCGAAGGATTTGCGAAGAATAGAAAGAGATATTAATCCCTAACAGGATTTTATCAAATCGTTTATCCGAAGTCGTCATCAATAGCCAGACCCCCGTCTCTATTGGTGTCGCCGATCCTATCAATGAATCAACCTAAAGGATTTGCAATCTTAAGGGAAGATGACTGTATTTGGTATTTGAATAAATACCTTTATGGTTTAAAGCAATCGCCAAGGTGGTGGTATAAAAGGTTCAACTCTTTTATGACCACTCATGATTTCAAGAGATGTAAAGGAAAATTGGTTACAAATAAGAGAACTCTTTTGGAGAAAAAATTCAAAAGCTCTCGAAATTGGCATCTAAGAATGCGACTCCTACAGATGAAACAAAATCATTAACAATCGGGTTCCAAGGACTCTTAAGGTCTTGAAGACTGCATTTTTCGGAGAATTCTTAGTATAACAAAGAATTGACGAATGCATTGCCTTAATTGAGAGAAAGAGTTCTTGACAATTGATTTAAAAACTTTTTGACAATTGTGCATGAGCATGCGTCTTTGGGAGAGAAATTATTGACTACACGCATTTAAGAATTATCAAAGAGTGTTTATGAAAGAATAACGATTTCCTTCAACAAGGAAGATTCTTGACAATCATATTCAACAAATCTTGCAACAATGCACATGAAGATGCAACTTTCTGGGAGAATATGATTATTGACAATCAGGATTTCAAGAACTCCTAAGGAACGATGCACATAGAGATGCGGCTTTTTGAAACAAAAATATTCTTGATAAGCAAGTTCAAGAATTCTCGAGGAATAATGCGCATCACTATGCGGCTTTTTGAAGCAAAAAGATTCTTGACAAGGGTTCAAGAAATCTTGAGAAATTTTAAAATTCTAGAAATTCCTAGTTAAATCAAGAATTGTTACTCTAGCTCACTATGTCGTGGAGATGTTTCTTTAAAACAAGGATTCAAGAAATCTTGATATTTTAACTCTAAAAATCCTTAAAAGAATTAAGTATTAACGCTTGAGTCTAATTTGTTGGGTTAATCTTCTTCACAATTGGATTCAATAGATTTTTTACGAAGAGATTATTCCGGACAATTGGTTTCAAGACGAATTCAATACCTCTAAGGGGGGGCGCATGACTATGCGGCTTACAACGACAAATTCTCGACAATTGATTTTGGGACCTTTGACAAGAGTGCATGACAATGCGGTTTATGGCGACGAACTTGATAATCAATTTCGAGGCCTTTGGGAAATGCGCATGACAATGAGGCTTACAACAATGAAGATTCATCGAAAAAATGTTTCAAGTGATTTGAAGGAATGCTCATAAAGATGCAATTTTCAGCATGGAGAGACTCTTGACGATTGCATTCAAGAAATATGAAAAAGTATGCATAACAATACAATTTTCAATAGGGAGATTCTTAAACGTCGAGTTAAGAGATCTGAAAAAATGTGCATAAAGATGCGACTTTCAGCATGGAAAATTCTTGACAATTGCATTAAAGAGGTTTGAAAAAAGCACTCATAACGACACGACTTTGAGTATGTAGATTCTTAAACATCGAGTCAAGAGGCTTGAAAGGTGCGCATAACGATGCAACTTTAAATAGGGAGATTCCTGAACGTCGAGTCAAGAGATCTGAAAAAGTGCACATAACGACGCGTCTTTCAACAAGGAGAGATTCTTGACAATCGAATTCAAGAGATCTCGAATAGCGTGCATGAAGATGCGACTAGAAACGATAAATTCTCAACAATCGATTTAACACCTCTAAAAAATGTGCACGACGATGCGACTTGCAACAATAGATTCTCGACAATTGACTTCGAGACATTTAAGAAATACACATAACAATGCGCCTTTCAACGCCGAAAAAGATTTTTAAAGATTTCAAGACATCACAAACATTGCACATGCGGAATGCGGCTTCAAACAAGGGAGATTCTTGAACATCAATTCAATATATCTTCAAAAATTGCTCATGAAGATGCAACTTCAAATAAGGAAAAGATTATTGAATATCGATTTCAAGATATCTCAAAAATTACGCATGCATAATGCGGTTTCAAACAGATAAAAGATTGTTGAACATCGATTTCAAGATATCTCAAAAATTGCGCATGTAGAATGCAGCTTCAAATAGAGAAAATATTCTTGAAAAACGATTTCAAGGCATCTCAAAGATTGCGCATTAATAATGCGACTTTAAATAGAGGAAAAATTCTAGAAACACGATTTCAAGGCATCTCAAAGATGGTGCATGCATATGCGGCTTTAAATAAAGAAAAGATTCTTGAAAATCGATTTCAAAAAATCTCAATGATTGTGCATGCAGAATGCAGCTTCAATCAAGGAAAGGATTCTTGAACATCGATTTCAAGACATCTCAAAAATTTCGCACAAATATGCGGCTTCAAACAGAGAAAAGATTCTTGAACATCGATTTCAAGACATCTCAAAAATTGCGCATGAAGATGTGGCTTCAAACAGAGAAAAGATTCTTGAACATCGATTTCAAGATATCTCAAAAATTGCGCATGCAGAATGCGGCTTCAAACAGAGAAAATATTTTGGGAAAACGATTTCAAGACATCTCAAAGAATGCGCCTACAGAATACGGTTTCAAACAGAGAAAAAATTCTTGAAAATCAATTTTAAGACATCTCAAAAATTGTGCATGCAGATGTGGCTTTAAGCAAGGAAAAGATTCTTTAAAATCAATATCAAGATATTTCAAAGATTTCCCATGTAGAATGCGGCTTCAAAAAGAGAAAATATTATTGAAAATCGATTTCAAGACATCTCTATAAGATTGCGCATGAAGATGCGGCCTCAAGTAGGGAAGATTCTCTTATAGTTAAGAATCAGACATATGGTATCATTTGCTACGGGAAATGATACGTATTTGGAACACTGCCCATTTGGGGACAGTGCTTGGAATTTCTAGGTTTACATACGAAGAACAACCAAAGCTCGAAGAGGAGGCCTAACTCTCATTGGTTTCTCTACCCCGCTTTTAGACATAGTACTTCTTGAGTGTATCAAGATTGTACAGGGTAGAGTGATCGTCACCATCCATTGAAGTGATACATGCAGCCCCTTGAGAACACTTTCTTAATGACACCTTCCTATGGAAGTTGTAATTTCCCTCTTGGGTCTTGAAGCTCTTAAGTCTTACAGAGAACTAGATCTACTGTCATCAGGTGTCGAGGCTTGACTTTCTTGTTGAAGCCTTCGACATGCAACGCTGTTAAGCATGGGTTCTACATAGAGCTTCTAGCCTATTATCCTCAATGAGAGATAGCTGGTTGTATCTCGATTTAGCCAATCCTTTTCGATGACGTGACTCTCCAAGAGTACCCTAAGAGTTTGTATATCAAGCTTGACGGGTGTACTACTTCAATATCGTAGATCAACGCATAAGAAGTCTCTCCAGTTGACGTTATGGCGGTCATTCAATAACCCCATAAAGCATAAGGGAGCTTTTCATGCCAATGCCCGTATGTTTTCCTGGTTTTCTTTAAAATTGAAATCACATTTTTATTCGCAGCCTCGACTGCTCCATTCTTTTGAGGACGGTATGGCGAAGACTTGTGATGCTCGATCTTGAACTCTTCGAGGAGTTCAAGCACCTTACCTTGGAAATGACGGTTGTTATCAGATATCATTGAATGGGGTACCCCATATCGACTTATGATATTGTCCCCAATGAAGTTCTCTATATGTGAAGATTTGAGGATCTTGAAGGATGATGCCTCAACAAATTTGGTAAAGTAGTCAATGACTACCAATATGAACTCATGACCATTAGAAGCATGATGATTATTTTTTCAGATAATATCGATTCCCCAGATAGAAAAAGATCATGGGGAAATCATATTATAGAGAAGAGACGCGGGAGTATGCTTCAAATTAGCATATATCTGACACAAATAACATTTTTAACAAAAGAAACATAGTACTACTCTAGATTTTTCCAATAATATCATAAATGAATGTTTCCATTAATGTGAGGACCATAACTCCCAATATGTACTTGTTCTAAGATTTTTGTAGATTTTGATTGATCTACGCAAAACATATTTTTTCCATTGAAAGGTCGACGATAAAGAATGTAAACCAAAACTACATAGTTGGTGGCGAATTGGCAAAGAGCTTGTCGCTCCTTGTTTTAGAAATGAGGAGGATATTTCTCTTTCTCTATGAAGATCTGGAATGGCTCATACCACGGCTTGACAACAACGTCTACATTGGCAATCATTGGCTTCTCGTACACACGATTGTGCCTCTACCTAATTTTGAGAGGTATGATTTTAATTCCCTCTAGAACTTGTATCGTTGCTGCTAGCGTAGCAAGAGCATCAACAAATCTATTTTGACTCCTTAGAGCATGAACGAAAGTAACGCTCTCAAGTTTATATAAGAGTTGAAAAAGATAAGTTTGGTACAGTTTGAGATTCTCTCATTTCACCTGCCATTCACCACTTGCTTGCGAGATTACCAGGTTAGAATCCCCAATGACTTCAAGCTTCCGCTCTCCCTTCTCACAAGCAAGTTTGATACCAGCAATATATGCCTCATATTCTGCCTCATTGTTGGTGACAACATACACAAGTTTAATAAAAATAGGATTATAGGTTCTAGATGGATCAATTAGAAGGATACCAATACCATACCCATGTTTTCCCGTCGCCCCATCAATAGGAGCTTCCAAGCATCGGACTGAGTAGTCATGACTTCATCCTTTAGAAACGACATTTCCTCACCATCACCTTCAACGTGAATGGATTGGTCAGCCAAGAAATCAGTTACCACACCGCCTTTGATGGATTTATGAACGGTGTATGTTATATAGTACTCCAAGATCATCATCATCCACTAAGCTAGTCATGGGGAAAGGAAAATTCTTTGGAAAAGAAAACGAATGGGATCGATCCTAAACACTAGCCTAATTGGGTGAGCCTGTATATAGTGGCATAGTCTCTTTGTCAATGAAGCTAACGCCCAACACACTTTCTAAATAGGAGTATTCATCATCTTCCACTTTAATAAAGGAGGCGCGCGCTCGCGAAGCACCAAATCAACTAACACGTGCATCAGTGTTGTTAGCCTAGACGCAACGGGGTGCATCCCGCATTAGATTTTTCACCCAAAACGACGTCGTTTCTTGTATAGTTTGTCTTCTTCCTCGCGACGACAAACTGGATAAGAACAATTCCAATTTTTGACCTCATTCAAAAGGTGAAATGATCACCCTACTTCAGTGAGTATTTCCTCTATACTTGGAGGCATCATCATGGAATATGCCAGTAATTGGCCGGAGAATAGCTAAAACACCATCAATGACATTTTGACTTAATCCGATCCACATGGTCGATGAACTAATCTTGGGAGACTATAAATAGTCTCCTCTAGGCAAACCAAATGCAAGAGATCTACTCTCAAACCCTCAATCACCCCCGAAAATAAATCCATCACTAAACCTCTTCAAGCTTTTTTGAAAATTTGAAATTTTTGTGTAAAGTTGTAAGGTGTTTATTTAGGCATTTAGGAAGCTTCTTTAAGAGTTAAGGAATGTTCTCCAACTTTAAGTAAGCTTCCAATCATACTGTAATTCGAATTACCAGTTTGAATTGAAATTTTTATATTTTAGTTTTCCCAGTTTCATATATATTGCCTTATTATCCGATTTCTTGATTGGAATACGATCCTAGGATCATTTGTAAGGTTTTTGAAGCAAAACCCGATAAATCATCTTAAATAGGAAACCCCCAAATTTGATTTTGAAAAGTTTCAAAATCGAGTTTTCTGTTCTTGATTTATGCTCAAGAATAACAACCCAGAAAGTTGCTCAACATGTTTCTAATGATGTTGAAAACTTATTTGAACCAGTTCCAAGTCATCTCGATCATGTTTGATCAAAAACTATTTTCTTTTTATAAAAAATAAAAATTTCAGTTCTTGAATTGGTTAAAATGAACAATCAGTGTCAATGTTTTGGTTTCATTCAACCATATGAAGCATAATAAAGATATTGACGAACTTCTTACGCTTCAATAAACCCTAAAACCAAAAAAACCCGTTTTTTATATCAAAATTGTTTGGGTTAAATGGAACACAATCCTGATTGAATGACACGTCAGGATGTTGTTATAAATGATCATGGGAACCATATTAATATTCACATTCCCTAGGATCAAAGGATCCGTGCCTCAAATGAAAATATCAAACCTACAGATTGATGTTCTTGAGGACCAAAAACCTAGCCTGGGTTTAGCTAGGGTCGAGAGTTCTTCGCACCCAGTAATAAAACTTGAAGAATCAACATGGATTTGATGAATCAAGATCAAAATAGTAAAAATTCTAAAATATTATTGAGGAAAGTGAAGTGGTGATTAACACCAATGTTTGATACGTAATAAGGGTCATTTGCCCGATTCTTGTTTCAGTTACAAAAAAATATAAATTAGTCCTCAAAATATTACTTTCTATTTAAGTAAGATATTAAACTTATTATAATAACTAATTATCTTTAAACTTTATAATCTGCATAGATTAACTCACAAATTAGTTAGAATAAAATCATAAATAATAAATTATAATACTTATCTCAATACTCCCCCTTCAAGATGAACATCTTGGAGAAATAACTTAAATCAAAGATAATTAAACATCGGAAAATCCAAAGCTTTAGATAATATATCTGCAATTTTATTCTTGGTGGAAACATATGTTAGTTTGATAAAACCAGCTAGATAATGATTTCTAACAATATGACAGTCAATGTCAAGATGCTTTGACATTTATGAAATACTGCATTTTCAGAATTATGAATTGCAGCTTGATTATCGCAATATAATGTAACTAGAATTGTCATTCAATTTGAAAATTTGTAAACAGATATAAAATCCATTTAATTTCACAAGATGTAGCTTCCAAACAACGATACTTAGCCTCTTAGCCTCAGTTGATGATCTATAAATTGTTGACTATTTCTTGGTTTTCCAAGAGATAATAGAATTCCCAAGATAAATGTAGTAACATGTTAGTGATTTTTGAGTAAGAGGCAAGATCCTAAATATGAATCTGCATAAGCCTGTAATTTAATTTCATTATCAAATAAATAAAATATCCCAATAGAAGTAGTACCTTTTAAGTATCTTACCACATGAAGATCAACTTCTCAATGAAAAATATATGGTTCATTCATGAACTAAGATAGTTGTTGCACATCATATGCAATATCTTGTCGAGTATAATTTAAGTAAGTAATCTTCCAACCAGTCTCTTGAACCTTCTTGGTTCAGGTATAGATTTATGTAGTTTGATACCCCTAATCATGGGGGGTTTAAGCTGGTTTATAGCCAATTAGACCAACATCATTTATTAAATCTAATATATACTTTCTTTGATTCACATGAATTCCATTGACAACATGTATGATTTATAGACCAAAAAATATTTTTGCAATTTCAAGATCTTTAATTTTGAATTAATTGATTTTTTAAGCATAGAAATTTGATCAATATCATTTACAACTATAAATATATCGTCGACATAAATAAGTAGAACAATAATAGACTGATCACATTGTTTAATATATGCAAGGATCATATTCTGATTTTCAAAAATCTATTTGATTCAAAATAAATGATATTTCTTAATGTAATTATCTAGAAGCTTGTTTGAGTCCATACATACTTTTATTTAGCTTACAAACAATGGTTTTAGAGTCAGATTGAAGACCATTTGGAATTTCCATATAGATTTCTTCTTCAAGTGATCCATGGAGAAAAGCATTATCAACATCAATTTGGTATAAAAACCATCTTTTAGAAGCTTCTAAGGCAATAATGAGTCTAATAGTAACATTTTTGACAACCGGTGCAAAACATTGATTAAAATCAATTCCACTCTTTTGATTATAGCCTTTAGCTACAAGTCTTGCTTTGCACTTGTTTAATGTGTCATTAACATTCAATTTAGTTTTAAAAACCCACCTACATACAATTTCTCTCTTTCTTTTAGGTAATTCTGTTAATTCATAAGTTCTATTAACTCTTAACACTTCTAATTCATTATGCATAGCTTTTACCCAATCTGGATTTTGTGAGGCTTCTAAATAAGCTTAAGGCGTTGAAGTATGATCAATGTTTAATAAAAAAATTAATGTATTCATCATCTTTAAAAATAATGAAAAGGGTAAGTGTTTGGTGTATATTTACTAGATTGTTTGTGTGAAGTTTCAACTTGATTAACTATAAAATCATTCATCCAAGTTGGAGTGTGTTTGTATCGATGACTTCTTCTACAATTTAGTTTAGAAATATTCTGATTTTGTGCAGTTTATGTTTGAAAATATTATGATCTATTTTAGTGATGTGTTCATGTGAAGGTAATTCAAAAATATTTTCATTGACTAGTGTTTGATTTGATTTTTCAGATTAATCTTCTGACGAGGAGATATACATTTAATCTTTATTTAGAATTATATTATTTGAAATTATTGGTTTCTCTTTAAAAGAAAACATATCTTCATGAAAAGTAACATCTCGAGATGTAGTGATTTCTCCCGAATCAATTTGATAAACAAGATATCCTTTTTGGTTTGAAGGATATCCAATAAAAACACACTTTATGCCTCTATCTTGAAACTTTGACTTGATTGATAGATGATTTGTAATATAACAAAGACTACTAAAAACTTTTAGATTGTTATAGTCAAATCCAGTTTGAGTGGGCATATAAAAAGGTGTTTTCCATTTTAAAACATATGTAGGCCTTCTATTTATAAAATATGTAGCAATAAGTATAAATAATGACCAAAAATTAATTCGCACACTAGAATGTTTCAGTAAAGATTTTACAATTTGTGTTAAATGTTTGTGTTTACGCTCCATAACTCCATTTATTGTGGAGTATAAACACATGTCTTTTGATGAATTATTCTCATACTATTAAAACGTTCAGAACATTTAGCAATTAACAAATTATGTTCCATTTGTCACTTCTCACTGTTTTAACACTATTATTCAAATGATTTTCAACCATGAGAAGAAATTTTTTAATATTATTAAATACAAGATTTTTGTATTTAAGAAAAAAAGTCCATGTGTATCTTGAAAAATCATCTACTGTTTTAAGCATATATATAGTTGTGTTTGTCAAAGACTCTTCTTTATAAGGACCCCATAGATCAATGTGTATAAATTCAAATATGTCTTTTTAAAAGGACAAACTACTTTGAAAAGACATTCTATGAAACTTTGTAATTGGACAAGTTGAACAATGAGACATTTTATTTGCTAAAAGAGAAAATATAATTTTCAAGACTTTATTAGATGGATGCCCACATCTTTGGTGCATCATTGCAAACTCACTAACATTGAAGGATTTTTAGAAACAATGTCTACTTTTTCTTTATCGAAATCATTTAAAGAAGAAAAGAAAAAAAAATTTCCAACTCTCTTTCCAATTTCATAGATTGTATTTTGATCATGGCCCTGCAACACACAATTATTTTCAGAAAAAGTGTAGGTTATCTTATTATCTCTTCTTAGTTTTGTTACTGAAATGAGGTTATATTTGAAATCTGGTGTAATAAGTACTTCACTAATGGATTTGGAAGATCCATACACAAAGTATAAAAATTTATTTTGTTCCAACTTATGTATTTGTGTAAAATGATTCATATTATTACATATGTGACTGCTAGCACCTGAGTCTATCAGCCACATATTCTTTCATTTCTCTAAATGATTTAGGCTCATGCTTAATTCAATAACTATAAAAACATAATTAGTAGACTTGCCTGCTTCAAAGTTTATGGTCTTTCCTTTTAAATTTTCTGCTCCATTTGAAGTTCCTACTCCTTTTACATTCATCCTCATTTCTTTAAGCAGTCTCTGAATTGCTTTAAATTCTCCTTCATAGATTTATGTTGTTGCATCTTCATATCAGAAAATGGTGTGTTTACTGTATATACTACATTTCTTTTCTTTGGATTTTCCTACTATTCAGGCTAGCCCAGAATTCTGAAACATTGTTCTTTGGTATGCCCTCTCATCCTACAATGATTAATTACACACTTTGTTCTTGTTATTCTGCCTTCCATCAACAGGTCTCCTTGTCTTCTTCATAGGTTCTCCATTTGAATTCACAAACATGGCCGAATGATGCTCATGATTTTGAATATTAATTTGTCTTTTCTTCTCAAAATTGAGTAGGATAGTGAAGGCTTTTTAAACATTTGGTAGATGGTCCATCATGAGTATAGAATCTTTAATGTTCTCAAAAGAGTCATCAATGCCTAATAAGAACAAGTATAAATTGATATTTTCATAATCCACTATCACTTATTTTTCT
The DNA here is from genome assembly GCF_907164915.1 of Impatiens glandulifera. Taxonomy (NCBI): domain Eukaryota; kingdom Viridiplantae; phylum Streptophyta; class Magnoliopsida; order Ericales; family Balsaminaceae; genus Impatiens; species Impatiens glandulifera. Next base: position 110,811,568 of record NC_061862.1, on the reverse strand, counting down.
AGTTTACATCAAACATACGTGTCTATGTTACTTCTATCACAAGTGTAGTTTATGTGTGGTTGTAAATGCAGAAGTTTATCCCAATAAAGCCTAGTTTTCGAATAGTACTCTTCTAGGTCTAAGTTACCTTGTTGAATTATGTAGATGTTCTTCCTCAACTGATACTGCGTTGGCCCATTATTTCCTTCATAGCGTGCTGTGATTTTGTCCCATAATTGTTGTGAAGTAAGAGTGCTATGAAAATGGACATTATTCTTCTAATCAATAGTATTCATAATCCAAGTTATAACAGTTGCGTCGATCATCCTCCAAAGTATAGCTTCTTTGTTGTCACTCGGCATCTTACAAGAACCATCTATAAAACATGTCTTCATCTTGGCCAGAAGTCCTAATTGAACGCTCATGCTCCACTCAAAGTAGTTGAGCCTCGCAAGAAAAGTCGATGTAAGAACGATTGAAAAGATTCTCCTCCATGTAGATATAAAGGATTAGTACGATCACAATTTTTTTCTACCATTTGAAAGCGAAGAGAAGATGGATCTTGAACAATTTCTTCTACAAATGTGTTAGGGTTTTGATCCTCCACTAGTTGTTCAACGATACTCGAGTCTTGATGAAGTCTTGAATCAAATTTTTTAATAGTTAAGTGGTGTACCTTAGAATTAGGGCTCAGATCTTCTTTCGGTTCGTCTAGAAGATCGTCGTTATCATAATCGAACGAATCGTAGATTGATAAATCTTTTGTAGATTGTTTTCCCTTGCGCTCTGATACCATAATAAAACTTGAAGAATCAACATGAACTTGATGAATCAAGATAATATAGTAGAAATTTTAAAATATTATTGAGAAAAGTGAAGTGGTGATTAACACCAATGTTTGATACATAACAATGTTCATTTGCCCAATTCTTGTTTCAGTTGCAACAAAATATAAATTAGTCCTCAAAATATTACTTTCTATTTAAGTAAGGTATTACACATATTATACTTATTAATTATCTTTAAACTTTAATAAAATCATAAATAACAAATTATAATACTTATCTCAATACCCAGGACCGGTAAAAGTTGACCCAATGATAACCTAGGATCGAGCATCCTTAACACCCAGGACCGAAGAATGTTAATTCAAGGTTAACATAGGACCGAAGATTTTCGCACCCGATTAAGGATTTCAATACCTGACCGAGAGCTGCCTATACTTAGGACCGAGGATTTCCACATCCGATCAAGGGTCATTAGCACCCCAACTGAGAGTTCCCGCACCTCAATCGAGGGGTCCCGACCCAGGACCGACCCAGGACAGATCAAAGTCGCACATAGGACCGAGAACATTAGTCTTAGTGGTCGGTTTGGTTTCACTTTTAAATTTTTAAAATAATTTTTATAATTTTAAAAACTCAAACCATTTTCTAAAAATCTAGAAAATTAGAAAATTGTTTTAAAATATTTTTTAAAATATGTTCATACAAAATATTTGTATAAAGGCATGTATGAAATTTATTTTTAATCTCTAATATTTTTAAACTGATATTCTTTAAGTACATGTTTTACTAATTATCGACATCAGTCTCAAGTACAAGCATTTAGATAGGATTGTTACAATTTTAAATACACAATAAAACATGTGCATGTATAAAACCGAAAAAATAATTGGTTAAATAAAATATAATAAAACTAATTTTTCAAAAATCAAGACTTTATAAAATAGACATTATTTATAAAAAAAAATGCGTTGTAAACATATAATTTTATTGATTTTTATAATAACTCTTCTTATCAAATAAACAACCTTTTAAAATATTGAATTTTTTAGTCAAATTTTAATTTAATTATTTTTAATTTAAAATATTATTTAAAATTTGATCAAAATTAATTATTATTATAATTAATTTCACAATGTGATATCTATAAAAATCAAAACATAAATAATAAAAATAACTTTTAATTTCTAATAAATATAATTTTATTATTATATTTTCAATTGATAAAATTTAGAAGCTATATTATTCTTTAAATTGAATACACTCTACATAATTTTCCTTATTAAGTTTTCAAGTTCAAATTTTAAAATTAATGATATTAAAATAAATAAAAAACTATATATAGAGTTTTTAAAAAATATTAAACTAATATAATTTATTTAATTTATAATATTTCCGTATAATAGTAATGGAAAATTTAACTAAGAAAAACTAATTAATAAACTTAAATAATAAAATAAATTTAAACTAAATATTTCTTGATTATGTTTGAATTATGATTACATGGCTATTTTTTCTCACCCGTTACTAGCTCTATAAATTTGCCATATAAAAACAACTAGCCATTTACTTCAGACATTGCATTTCATTGGACTATATTTTTTTTAATTAATGGATAACTAGAACGACACTGAAATCCAACAAATACTGTCCTAGGCCATTTCATTACAGTTAATGAAATTGTATATTTTCATTTTTAACATACCAAAAATCCAACAAATACTGTCCTAGGCCATTTCAGTTGCAACACACCTGCAAAACGCAGGAAAAAGTCTTATTATCGTCGGGTTTCTAGAGCAAACAAAATCCACATTCAACGTAATGCCCTCAAATCACACTAAACCAAACAAAGGTAATGTAGTAGACATGAAGAAATTGATCAAGATGTTGAATATCTTAATTCTTACCTGACATTGTTCCCTTTGCCTTGAAAGAATCCTGCTTTGAATTACCAAAAAGCTTGATAAACCTCTTCTTGGAAAAGATCCATTCATTTCTTGGCCCAAATGATAGAACATAATGTAATGGTGTAGACATGAAGCAATTGATCAAGATATTGAATATGATCAACTTTTTCTAAATCTCAATGGGTGGAAAAGAGATTGATAGTATAAGAGATTGAGAGAGACATGAGACTAGGATGCCAAATAAATTCAATCTTAAATTAACGAGCAATTATAATAAAAGTTTATAGCAATTACAAACTTTTATTAAGAAGGAATTATTGCATCTAACCACAATTCATACCAAACCTATCTACATATGTACATGTATAAATTGATATAATTTGATGTACATGTTCAAATAGATATAATTTGTTTATTGATTTGGGGATTAGATTTAAAATCAAGTCTCCTTAAATTCTTGTAATGGGCTACCAGAAATGATGGGGAATGGTCTTTTCTCCGAAGGAGCAACTCTTGATTGAGAGTCGGAGATGTTTCCTATGGAAGAATAAGAAAACAATATGAAAAGGTTAATGAAGATGAATAATGACAGTGGAGGCATTAATTTTTGGCTAATGATTGAACCAAAAGTGTTCAAATCACAGATAAACAAACCCCAACAAATAACCCTTCATTTGAACAAGAAAACCTTAACCCTTTAAATAACCAATAACTCTTAAACACCCAATAATCCTTTTCGAGACAAATAATCCCTTTATTTTGTGGCCAATGACATTTTTGAAACCATGTAAATCCTTTTAAGCCAAGTAACCGAATTGTAGCCATAACTCTTCCGAACCAATAACCCGACATTAACCGAGTACCTTTATGAATCAATAACCTAATATCTCTTTTGTAATCAAGTACACCATTGAACCCATGTAACCCAATTGAGACTAAATAACCCTTTTGTAGCCAAGAAACCTATTTGTACCAATTAACCAAGTATCCAAAAGAAACCATATGAACAATCATTAGGAACCTACTAGTATAACATCAACAAACCCTTCATAAAGTAACCATTTGTTACTAAAAGCTCATATGAACTAAACATCCAATACCACAGAAAAATCAAAACCAGAAACCTGAACAAATTGCATAAGTTCTTCACTACTGACTGAACAAATTCCTTCCTACCATTACCAATGACAACAGTGTTGACGGCCCTTCAACCACATGGAGGAAACCCTAGCTCTCTTTCCTTTTTTTTAGTAGAAAACAAAACTAGAAGGAAGATAGTAAATGCACAGGCACGAGGATTATGCTCTCACCTTTGGGGTTAGGGTTTCATATACCAAGAAAGATACTATAGACGAGATAGTCTATAACAAGTGTCTATCAATAATGTAAGCTAGCTACACTATTTATACTAATCACTAAGTAATTAGGTTAATCGGCCTGGCCCACTAACGTTGATACCCTAGTTCGTAACAGTGACCGGGTAGCAATGAAGCCATGTTTATTATTGTTGGATGATTACAATAATTGAAAATAGCTATGATTCCAAGTGAAGATGCTAAGTTGAGAAGAAGACACTGTAATAAGGACGAAGATGGAGTTTGTATGTTTTGATTCACATGGTATTGTTTTTATACATGTACATACATATAACTTCCACATTTTATTCTGCAGAAATATCCATGATATCATAATATTATTAAAAAAATGGATACAAATTCTTGTTTGCTACCTAGTATTGGCAATAGGTCTGAAAAGTATCCAACACTATCAAATTTAGATCTTTGTACCTGTCGAAGAAAGAAGATCCTTTATTTTGAGATTATATTTAAAATCAAATCTCCTTAATTCTTATAATCTTCCTTAATCAGATATCCTTAATTCTTTTAATCCGACATAATCAGATCTCCTCAATTCTTGCAATCTTATTTTTGACTCACAAAATCTACTTCTATGACAGTTTTATAATCTATTAACCCACATGCATCAAGACATGTAAAACAAGCTGGTTGAAGATAACTAAAAGATACCCAATATAAACTGAAAGGCAAAAGAATCATCTTTTCAGACAATATTGACACTCAAACAGAAGACTGAAACTGCACAAAAAATAATCTAGCTGCCCAAATTCTTACCATTGATGCTAGAATCAAAAGACATTGATCTTTTTCAAAAACTTCAAATTCAACCTTTAACAGGGGTTTCAGTTTAGAACAAGTCTCAAAACCAAGTTCTTGATTATGAAACCCAAAGGAGGACAAATTATCATTTTTTTCTATTATAAGCATAAGACACTGAAGGATTCATCCCTGCTGGCTAGTTTTACTCTGGAACAAAAATTCTATTTATATTCTTTTCTATAACATTCACTAAATTTTAAATAATCATTTTTCCTTCAAATTAAGTAAAGTTATAATTCTATGTAACCACAAGATTGTGAACAAGAATGTCAAAACAGTAAATATAAAATAAAGCTCAAAAGCTTGCAAAAGATCATATTATATTTTGTCAGCAAGCAGAAGATGATAAGTATTAGGTATACTGTTCTACCAAGATTTAATCTATAAAATCAACTTGAAAATTGACATTATACACATTATCTCTACCTCAAATGTCTCTAAAAAAATCTCTTCGCATATCAGCCATTCTGGCTTCCAATTCCTCAAGTCGCCGTTCAACAGCAATGACCCGAGCCTCCATTGCCTGAACTGCTTCGGCGTAAGGCCTTACTTCAATACGGTTTGGTATATTTGTCGGTTTGATAATAAATCTCTTAACAGATGAGGATGTTAGCTTAGTTGTAGTTCCCATTAGGTTAATTCAACTGCATTCCAGAAAGAAAACACAACTTAAGAAAATATGAAGCAGAAACACTTTCAAAGTGACTCTTCAAGAAATGAACATGATAACTGGATACTGAAAAACACTCAAAATAAACAAACAATTGGGAATCGGAAACAAATTTCTTTATCTTTAGGAGAAAATATAGAAGTAATGAAGAAGTATGGAAAGAGGTTCAATAATGTGCCATTGAGAGATCTGGAACAAAGTAACTATCCCATTCCAGAATGAATTACTTTGATAGATTCATTTCCATGTGTTTAAAAAACATTTGTTCTTCACTAATATTAATAAAAGGATTTTCATACACTAAAAAAACAGTTTTCTTGCCATTTTAGATATTCATATAAAGAAGAAAATTTTAGGTATTCATCCAGAACAACAAGTACAGTAGTTGTAAAAGAGAAGAAAAGAAGTTTACAGAATTCTCCAGCATCAGAGAGGCCAAGAAAGACATCATCATTTTAACCTATAACAGAGTCATCTCACCCTAGGGTATGAAAGCTTTAGATATTTAAATGCGTATACATTTGTTTTATCCATGAAAACAATTAATAAGAGAGTTGTTATGACAAAATCTGAATGAGAATGAACGAAATCTGATCCATTGTGAAGAGAAAACTGGAGAGGAAAGGGCTTGTATAGACAACGAAATATGACAATCAGAAATTGATAGAAAATTAACCAAAACAAAAGAAAAGAAAACCTAGGGAAATCATTTCACGAAGCGGGCAACCTAAGTCGCTCCATTTTCAAGCATCGAGATGTTAAAGAATCAATCAATTCTAGTCCAGCAGAGTACATGGAATAGTAAAAAACTAGGGCTAATCAACATAAAGAAAAAGAAGAAGAAGAATACCAGTGCGTTCTACGAACTGCGAATCTTCTCTCTCTCTCTCAAATGAAAATTCGAAAACTCCCAAGTCTCAGACCCCCCTTTCTCATATAAATTTTGGGAAAGCCCCCAAACTGATAAGGTCTTGTTTGTTTGGGATTCTTCTTGAAAATAATCATTTTTTTTTTGTTAAATTAATTTTATTTAAAACATCTAATACTAATTCATTATTAAAATAATTTTTAATCCATTTTAATTTTCTAAATTGTAGAAGATTGTGTTGAGATAAGTATGCCAAAAGAAGTAGAAATCAATACAAAACAAATTGCAAAAGTAATGAAAATTTTTGTATGAATCAATTTATATATGTTAACCCTTTAGAAATGACAAATAAAACATAGTTAGATTTGCAAAATTTAATATTGAATGTTAAACAATATTAATAAATGATAACATGTGAAATGAGGACAAGCTAACCTTTCCAAACAACAAATTAAATGTCAAAGGTTAGATTCTCGCTAATAATGATTTGTAATATTATGGCATGTTGTATTAACTAATGATATTTTTTATTTTATTTAATAATAATTATTAAATATTGTTTCCATAGTTAAAATTAGGATGAGAAAAAATTACCGATATTACAAGTTTATATTGAAAATACCGTACCGCAGTATATTGAAAATATTTATTTTTAAGATATACCGAAAAAAAATGTAAGGTATTGTACCGATACAAAAAATATTTGTAAGATAAAAATATGAAATTTTCAAAATTTTGGTATATCGAGATATACCAAAATAATATTTATAAATTAATATATATATATATATATATATATATATAATACTTATAAGGTAATAAATAGATTTAATATTAATTTAATTATAGAAATATATTTTTTTTTAAATCAAATCAAAATATAATTATACTGTAATATTAATCGATATATTATATTAAAAAAATTTAAGAAATTAAAAGTAATGTCATATTTCTATCGTAATTTTTTTTTTCCGAGTTGGGTTTCAACCTACCCGAGCCCCTACATAGATTCGTCTCTGGATAGTGACATCAAATCTTTTTTACGAGCTTTGTTTTTACTTAAAGACAATATAATGAATGTATTGGATATTTTATAAATTTTTTTAATGAAAGTTAAAATTCTATATTTATTGTATTAATAAGAAAGTACATTGAAATTATTGATATTAAACCGTTTCATTTTGTATGGTGTTCTAGATCGATGTAAGCTTCTAAAAACTTCCTAGGTTAATAGGGAAACGGTAAAATCCACTGTAAGTCTTCATTCATAGTATACTTTATGATTTGAATAAAACCTAAGCTTTTGCATTTTTTATTCATATACATTTCATGTTTGTTATTTAACTTGAATGGTTGATTTGATATCATCCTAAATGTTATTTTTCAGCTCTTTGCTTATTTCAAATGGTTTAAAACTTCATTAATCGAAAATGTGCAATTTGTGTTCTTGAGTAGTAGCTTAGAAACACTTTAAAAGTTGATTGAAAAATGTCATATACTTTTGGAAGCATTGATTTAAACTTTAAAATAATTTCAATTTATTTTATATTTTTAAAAAACTCTATGATTTTTTATTAGTTAATGATTTTATGATGGTGAATCATCACTAGTAGAAATAGGGTTATTAACGACCAACATTAGTGATGACGAACATACGCCGTGATAAATAAATATTATTAGTGTTGACGACCATTCCATCATGGTTAATAATATTTATTAGTGTCGACGATGTAACACCGACGTTGATAAAAAAATATCAGCCACCACTAGTAGAGAAAAAGGGCATTCGGTAACGAATTTCGGTAACGATGGTATAAAGTTGTTACTGAAAATTTTTATTAATAACGGTTTTATAGCGCCGTTATTGATAAATATATATCAATAACGGCTTTTGATAGGATCAATGCAATCAATAGAGACGGGGGTCTGACTATTGTTAGCAACTTCGGATAAACGGATTGATAGAAATCATGTTAGGGATTAATATCACTTTCTATTCTTCGCAAACCTTCACAAACTCTTGAAATAATTCAAGTGCGGAACTGTTTGTTTGTGTTTGAAGTTTTGAACCATTGAATGATGAAAGACATAAGGTAAAGAACACAACAAGTTGTTTATGGATGTTCAGAGCTAACTCTCCTACGTCACCCCTTCTTCCAACAACCGAAAGGATTTCACTAAACTTCTTTGAATCAAATACAACTTACTGAATAGCTAACACTCTGTTGAACAGAACAAACTCTGTTCAACTTACAATATGATCAATAATATCTCTCAGTTAAACAATGTTTTTTATTCTCTCTTGAACTTAAAAAATGATGTACAATCAGTAAGTGCAAGAGTAATGAGTAAGAAGAATTCAATTCGATAATCGGTAGACCGAGAGATTCGGCCGTTGTCCTTGAGCATCTATTTGTAGTAGAAGGACAACAACGGTCGAATCTTCTGCATGGACACGTGACATGCGCCCATAGGATGGCCGCCTAAAGGACATAGTACAACAGACTCTGTGCTCATGGAACGTGGCCATACTGAACGGTAGTGCGCCGAATATCCTTCTAGAACTGTCATGTACTGAACAAGTAGTGGGAAGAATATTCGCCTACATGACCTTCATTCATTTGATGCAAATAGCTGGCGTACTGGACTGCAAGAGAAAGTGGAGCAGGAGTAGCGTACGACTAGTTGATCGTGGTCTGTATGCTAACTTCAAACGGCTACTGAAACGAGGCATTAGACGTGCTCCATTAGACGCCAACATCTAACAGCGAGTTCCATTAGACCACCAAGTCTAATGGAGTTAGACTGCAACGTCTAACTTCACATTCCATTAGACTACCACGTCTAACTACATATCACTTCAGACTAATTTAAAGGAGTTAGACGCCAACGTCTAACTACGTGTCTGTTAGACTTGCACATCTAACTACGTATCTGTTAGACTGGCATGTCTAACTACGTATTTGTTAATCTTGCACGTCTAACTACGTATCTGTTAGACTTGCACGTCTAATTAATTACGTATCTATTAGACTGACACGTCTAACTACGTATCTGTTAGACTGACACGTCTAACTACGTATCTGTTAGACTAGCACGTCTAATTACGTATCTGTTAGATTGACACGTCTAACTACGTATCTGTTAGACTTAGGGATGACAATGGGTACCTGTATACCCGATACCCGTGGTTACCCGATGGTCGGGTTCTGGTTCGGGTATTTTAAATCGGGGTCGGGGATGGGGACTGAAAATGATTACCCGATCGGGTTCGAGTTCGGGGATGGGGAGTGTGCAAAACCCAAATCCGATACCCGAAATATTAATATTGAATATATATATATTAAAAATTAAATTGACTTTTCAAATTTCAAATCAATACTATCATTATAAATTTACATTAAATATATTAATTAATTAATTATACTAACACTCAACCACCCACTCCGTAACCATAATTAATTTAATTTATATTCCCCATGACTCTTAATCTTCCTTTCCTTAATAACAAAAATTTTCCTTCTTTATTCATTTCTTATTTTAAAGATTAACATCTCTTATCTCTCTTTTGTTTCAACATTTTCTCTAATTTTTGTTGAACTTCTCTCTAATTCTTGTTGAAGTTCATCTATGTATATTGTTCAACTTCTACAATATAACTATACAAGTAAGTAATATTTTCATATGTATTTTTAATATTTAGTATTTAGTATATTTAGAAAATAATAAATAAAAATTTATATTTTAATCGGGTAATGGGGTACCCGTCGGGTATCGGATACCCGACAATCGGGGATGGGGATACAAATAGATATATCCGTCGGGTTCGGGGTCGGGGATAGGTAATAAAATAAAAATCAGGTTCAGGGATGGGTACTTCACTACCTGGCGGGTAGGGTACCCGTTTCCATCCCTAGTTAGACTGGCACGTCTAACTATGTATTTGTTAGATTGACACGTCTAATTAGCCTGCTTAGAGTACGTTTAAGTTAGCCAAATTTGATGCACCTGCATAGAAACAATTAGACGACTTAGCTTTTTTCATAACTAAGATTTAATCACAATCATAATTAAGTTTTAATAGTATACATCATCAAAATAAGGTTGGCATATGTATATATGGAATAGACTTATTCCAAAATAATTTGACACAACAATTTCCCCCTTTTTGATGATGTTAAAACTTAATTAAAAGATTAAAACAACTATATGTATAATCAAAGAACAGAACAACAACATGAGCAAAAGATCATATATTCATATTTTCAAAATAGTATGAGATACATAATATGAACGATATACGAATTTTTTTCAAAATCAGCAAATGATTTTCATTCCCCCTAAATCTAAGGCCATATCTTTTCCTTTTCCCCCTTTTTAACATCATCGGGAGAGATAGATTCCTACTGATCCTTTTCGGTTAGAAAGATCTCGCGATTTCTTTTCTTGAGCTTGAGCCTTCTCGCTTGGATAATGTAGTCAAGAGCCTTTAGATAGTTCAAGACCCTCAATGATTTGATGAGAATCCCAGGTCCCCCGACATTGGAAATGAGAGAAGGAAGGAACATGTTGAACGGAGCAGCATATCCAGGGGACCTCCTTTCAAACATCCCCATCAGGTTGCGGAAAATGACCTTCGACTAATTGATTGTTGTCCCCTTAATGATAGCAATCATCATCTCGAATACCATAAGAGTTAGAACATCTCTTGGCCAAGAGGGATCGGGAAATGATGTCGTTGAGTAAAGAAAACTCAACTTTTAGGGAGGACCGTAGTTCGGAATTATTGACAGGAACTAGAGTCCCATCACGAAGTGTGTCGGAGAAGACAAGCCCCATCTCGGACATGACTTCTTCTGAAGACGTTGGGAACTCGGATAGCCCCTCGGTCGAGAGATTGAAGAAACGGGCGAAGGAATCTTCAGTGAAACAAGCAAAATCATTGAAGATTTTCGCTATGACGATTCTGTTGTCGTATAATCCAGCGTTTTTGAAAAGTTCACAAACCTCAGGTTCGTGAATGATGACGGGAGCCTTGAGAAATCTTTCAAGACCTAAAGCTTTGAGCGATCGAGCATGGCTATCATTTCAGGAATTTCCATCATTAACACAGAGTTGAAGTCGATTTGAAGGGAGGATGGCACAATAGAACCCATTTCGAAATGAAAATGCAGGGATTTCTTGTAGAATACTTAAGAGGCACACGAAGAACACTTAGAGAGAGATGAGGATTTGCAGAAAGGAGATACTCAACCCTTTGAAAATGACTATTTCTTATATAAAGGAATGCTGACGTATGACCATTAATGTAATGATTATATGAACCATCAAAGATGAAATTATATATGTTCCCAAGGGACGCATCATTTACGATAAACAACATTTAAGACCATAATCATCAAAATTGTCATTAATGTCATGCGTGCAAATTAGAGTTTTCAGAACTTTAGTAATTCTTTTAACGTTTAGAGACACATGTCTTCAAGTATTTGAAGAAATGACTATTTAATTTTGGCAGGAATAGTACATAGACAGCTACCATATCAGTGGACAGTTGTCCCAACTATCCTGAAGATGAGCAGTCTAAGTACACACATAGTTAGACGTCTAACTTACTTTTCACACTCTATGCCTCTAATATGGATAAATGTTTTTTAGATGTTAGCGTCTAATCACGCTTGTCTTATAGACGATTAAAAGTCTATTAGACTTCGGATGTCTAATTACGCATAAACACCACGTGCTAGACGTGTATCTGGTTAGACGTCAATGTTTAACCATGCTAGTCTCACAGACGTCTAAACATCTAACCGCGCAGGTTATCAACCAAGACTTTTATCCAAACAGAAGCATAGACTGCTTAAGCAAATATGCGTCTAAGTATATATACTCTTTAGACTACTAATCTATTGACATATTGAGACCTCTGTCTACATGTCTGTCCAATTACACTTGAACAACATGTTCCCCCTCAATGTATGCATGATCAGTTCAAATAAATCAGTCAAGATCAATAAGCCCTAAAGTATTTCTAAATTAAGAAAACTTAGTCTCGGGTAGTGGCTTTGTGAACACGTCTGCCACTTGTTGATTTGTGGGGACATATTCAAGGAGAATATGCTTCTAACTGACATGCTCTCGGATGAATGATGTCTGATTTCGATGTGCTTTGTCCGAGAATGCAGAACTGGATTGTAGGTGATGGTAATTGCACTTGTGTTGTCCCAGAAAATATGAGATTCTTCTACTTCTATCCCATAGTCCCTCAGTTGTTGTTGAATCCATAAGAGCTGAGAATAATAACTTCCTGCTGCAAGATATTTAGCTTCATCTATAGACGTAGCAACCGACATCTACTTCTTGCTGAACCAAGAGATCATACGATCACCAAGAAACTAACAAGTTCCACTAGTGCTTTTTCGATCGATCTTGCAATCTGCATAATCTGCATCTGAGAAGCTTTTTAGATTGAAACTGGAATCCTTCGGATACCACAGTCCCACATTTTGAGTTCCCTTTAAAATGCGCTTAACAACAATAAAGTGAGATAGTTTAGGATTAGCCTAGAATCTTCCACAGACACCGACAACAAACTGGATGTTGGGTCGGCTAGCAGTAAGGTAGAGCAAAGAGCCGATGAGCCCTCTATAGGCAGTGATGTCAACGTTTGGTCTATATTCATCTTTGTCTAACATATTGGAAGAACTTATTGGAGTGGTTGCAGCCGAGCAACTCTCTATTCCAAACTTCTTTAGCAATTCTTTGGTGTATTTGGCTTGGTTGATGAGGGTCCTTGTTTCAAGTTGACAAACTTGAAGACCAAGGAAGAAGGTTAATTCTCCCATCATGCTCATCTCAAATATGTCATGCATCAGCTTGACAAATTTCTCACACAATTTGGGGTTAGTTGATCAAAATATGATATCATCAACATATATTTGAACAAGTAGAATATGAGAATCTTTAACAAATATAAATAATGTTTTGTCTACTGACCTAATAACAAAATCATGATCAAACAGAAACTTTGATTAAAAGAATCAAACGACCAAAGAGTATCTGATTAGAAACAAACAAAAAAATAGAGATTACAGACAACTAAAGCATACCAATCAATATATTTAACATTCTTGTTCAATGTAGCCAATATCATTTCCGTTACTTTCGGATCCTAATCTGCTGGTCTCGCAACCCACCTACTTTTTTAATCACTTTTTTGACTTTATACTTCTTTATTGGTGATTGAACTGTTGCATTTGATAATGATTGTTTGTGAGCATTGACTTCACTCCCTTGGATCAATTTCTCTTTAGAGGAGCCAACACTAATTTGATTAAAGGAATTATGTTTCAGTATTTTAGGAATTTCAAATTTATCTTCACAATCCTTTGCTTTATTTTTGTCTAACTTGCTTCGGTCTACTTTCAAAGTTTCCTCTTCACTATCATCCACTTCATTCTTATCACTTCCTTCCTCTGACTCTTCATCTTCTTCTTTCTCTAATTTTTAATCTTTCATTTCTTTTGATTCTTCATCATTACCATCATCTGCATCTCCATCTTTAGCTTTCTCATTCTGATTGTCTGATTCTTCAGTTTCAGCTTCCTCATTTTGCTACTAAAGTTTTAGCTTTTCCTTATGTTCTTCAATTTCTTTTGCACATTTATTACTGGATTGTTCAAAAATATTACAAAATATACATCTGTTTGGCCTCCATTCATACGTAATATCCATATCTATGGGTTTACCTATTCTATAAACTATTGTCATCTTTGCTGGTAAAGTGCTTCTAGGATGCACTTCAATGTTTATCATAGCATATGTGATATGTTCTCTTTCCTCCGTTATTGGGTCCATATAAAATGGCTTTCCCAAGAGACTATAGAAATGGCTAAGTGCTTCTGCATTATACATATGAGCTGGAATGTTCCTTAGTTTCAACCAAATTTGAGTTGTTTCTTTCGGTTTGCTGAGTAGGTTCATACCTTCAGATCATTGTTTCCGCTTCATATAGTTTGACCCAACATATGTGTGTCCCAACTTCAGAATATTTTCCAGATTTGTTCCCTACTTGAATTCAAGAAATAGAGATCATGGATATTTGCTGATACCTTTTCCAGTCCCATATGCTCCCATTGTTTTAGCAAAACATCCTTAGTGACTGGGAAAAATACACGATTCATACATATGTAGTTCCCAACAACTACATTTTCCCATTCTTTAATGCATTTTCCTCTACTTCAACAGGCAATTTAAACTCAAAAGGGGATTTAAGAATCTCAACTTTTGGTTTAAAATCTCCCAAGTAAGTTTTGCCTTTATATTTTTCTTCATCATCATATTTCTGTCCTAAATTTTTCTTCCAAACTTCATTAACTTTCCAACTGGAATTACTTCTGATAGTATAGGTCTTGGTTTTGGAGCACTTCATAAGCTCCCTCATTGTTTTCACAGAACATTTAACTATCTTATTGTATTCCTCTTATTTTAGTAAGTTCCAATCCTAAAGATAGTGAATATTGAGTTGAATAGTGATTTGCTGTGTTTTTTCCTTACTGAGCAGAATCTATCCTTTCTTTGATTAGAACAACAATGTCGTAATTTGATTCTTGAGTCCGTAGAGATTTGCCCTTTCGTTGTATCCAACCTTCCATATTTCATCATTTTTTATTTTAGGCTTCAAACTTTTAGTTTCATTCTACATTTTTTCCTCAATCTTTTGAGAGCTCTGTTTCTAAATTTCTGGTTTCTTAGAAATATGTTTTTTTTCCTGTTGCATCTATCGTTTTCTTGCTTGAATCGATTTCCACGAAGTCATACACTTCTTTGGCCTTATTCCTATTTTTCTCCCCATCTTAGCATAAAAACTGGATTATAGGAAATTAAGAATGCAGACAACTCAACCAAACTTAATTTAATTACAACAGAGAAAAATCTACGACCAGAATTGACCGTAGACTAGTAAACTAGTGACCCTGTTTCACAACCCAACGACCTAAGAACTGAAAGCAATCGATGACATAGAGCAATCACATCCACTGACTTGTTCACAAACAACCCTAACAACTATATATATGATATCCTAACCCAATATTCGTGACACAAGTGAACAATTTCTAGACGAACATATCAGACGTGTTGGTTATGTCGATCGTGCCGAATGTGCCGACGATCGTGACTCCGACCACATTTCTCGTAACCTACGACCAAATCAAATAATCGAATTTCGTGCGACCGTTCTGATTGTGCCGAACGTGTCAGACGTGCCGACGATCGTGATTCTGATGTGATTTTCCATAGGGTTTCCGCTCTCAATTGAAATCTCCAGAGTTTTTCTCCCTCTTTATCTCATTATACTCTTTATTAAAATTATATATAACTTATTATTATATAATATATTAAATATATTTTATTTAATTTTAATAATATTATTATTATATATAATCATTTTTAATATTGATATTTTTTAAATAGTTCAATATTTTAATTAAAAAATATTTATTTATTTTTATAACGATAATTTTATTAACTATTATTTTCTGTATTTACTTATATTATAAATAATATTTTTATTTTAGTTTATTTTATTACATTTATTAATAATATTTAAATTAAATAAGATAATTTATCGTTTACATTATAATTAATTTTTTATATTTTAATTAAAATTAAATTAATTATTAAATAATAACAATACAATAATTTATAATAATAAACAATATTATTTATAATATAAAAAAATATTAAAAAAATAATAATAATTTTAAATTCATATTTATAACTTATACTAAATTCTTATATTATATACCAAACACAAAATTATAAACCATATATAACTTATACAATTTCTTATAATTCATATCAACATAAATAATCTATACAACTTATACTACCCTATATTATTTATACCTCGTTACAATTTATACATTTATATAACTTGTACTTTATATAATTTTTACCACACATACCAAACACTACCTTAGTATATATATATATATATATATATATATATATATATATATATATATATATATATATATATATATATATAATAAAAACAATAATTTAAAATAGAAACTATTTTGGTATTTTTGTTAATAAAATGAGTGATGTGATTGTTGAGAAGTAATTTATTAGAAAATTGTTTTTGTTTGAATTTTTTTGTAAAAACCCAAAAGAGAACCAGGCCTTAAAGGTGGATTTCCCTAATGGACCTAAGTTTTGAGATGTTTTTTGAGATGTTTTGGAAGAGTTATTTATTGGAAAAAAAAGTGTGGACTGTGGAATAATGTTAGTGATAGGGATAAAGTCACTATCAGACCTTTTTTTTACAAGCTTTGTATTTACTTAAAGACAATATAATGAATGCATGTATTGGATTTTTTTTTTATAGAAGTTAAAAAATTCTACATTTATTGTATTAATAAGAAATTACATAGAAATTATTGATATTAAACCGTTTCGTTTTGTATTGTGTTTTAGGTCGATACAAGGCTTCTAAAAACTTCCTAGGTTAATAGGGAACGGTAAAATCCACTGTAAGTCTTCATTGATCGTATAATATATGATTTGAATAAAACCTAAGTTTTAGCATTTTTTATTCATATACATTTGATGTTTGTTATTTAACTTGAATGGTTGATTTGATATCATCCTAAGTGTTATTTAGAAGCTCTTTGCTTATCTCAAACTGTTTAAAACTTTATTAATTGAAAATGTGCAAATTGGTTTTAAAATTTTAGAATGCCCAATTTATGTTCTTGAGTAGTAGCTTAGAAACACTTTTAACAGTTGATTGAAAATGTCATAAACTTTTGGAAGCATCGATTTAAACTTTAAGGTAATTTCAATTTATTTTATGTTTTTGAAAATCTCTATGATTTTTTATTAGTTAATGATTTTATGATGATGATTCAACACTAGTAGAAATAGGGTTTTTAACGACCAACATTAGTGACTACGAACATATGCCGTAATTAATAAATATTATTAGTGTCGACGACCATTCCGTCGTGATTAATAATATTTATTAGTGTCGGCGATGTAATACCGACGTTGATAAAAAATATCAGCCACAACTAGTAGAAAAAAGCCTTCAGTAACGAATGTCAGTATCGGTGATATAGAGTCGTTACTTAATTTTTTTATTAGTAACGGTTTTATTAGTAACTGTTTTATTGATAAATATATATGAGTAACGACTTTATATAATCGTTACTGATATTAATTATCAGTAATGACTCTTCCTTTTAGTCATCATTGATAACATTGATTTTTTCTCGGTCTTTCGAACTAAGGGTATTTGTAACGGTTTTTAAATGTCGTTATAGATAGTCTTTAAACATCTGTAATAGTTCTTTGAAAAACTGTTATAAATATCATTTCAAAAAGGGTATTTGTAACGGTTTTTGAATGACCTTACGGATATTATATAACCATGTGTAACGATTCTTCGAATACCTAGAAAATTATTTTTCTCTTTCTACTTACTTTCTTCTCCGATCCCGTCCTACTTTTTTTTTTCCGCCGCCCTTCCTATTTGAGTTGTCGATTGATCATTCATAATTGAGTGTTGATTTCTTCAATTTCGTATTAAATCAAGATTCCATTCTGTGTTTAAAATTGTGTGGGATCTATAGAATGGGCCATCTATGGTCTCGTGAGCACTCATTCTAAACAAAAAGTCTTTCTCCTTCTTCTTCAAATTCTTAGAGAGAGAAGATTTGTCAGCGAAGAACTCCGTGGTAGTCACGACGTATAAAAAGCAGTCCATCCGCGTTTATCATTACCTTCTCGGAGCGGTTTTGGCTTTGCTATTCACATTGCTGTTCTTCAACATCCTCTTCGCCAAGAGAAATGACGCCAGGTCATATTAGCTTCCGGAAATCGATGGAAACATATCCGGTGATTACAGATCGGATAACGGAAGAATAGATTACAGATCGATGGAACATCGTTGGCGCTGGATCCGCTGGTGCCGCTCTCGCTCATACACTTGGCAAGGTCATTATTATTATTATTATTATTATATCTTGTTGATGATGATGATTGCTCTTGCTCGGCATATTGTTTATTGTTGTTTGGATTGGAGGCTTTTGTTTTATGCATTCTCTCCAAAAGGCTTTTGTTTTATGCATTCTCTCCATGTTTTAATGTTATTTATCTTGGTGAAAATAGATGATAGTCAGAGAACAAAAACAGGTCCAATATGCTATGTTTCAAGATGAATGACCTTTATTTTTAAAAAAGTTCATTGCCATGTTAATTTTATGGTTAGAAAAGTTCCTTGAAACCTACCTGCTTTCTATGATGGATGACTAGAGAAAGTAGACGTGATTGTGTTTTTTTTTTCTGCATTAGATGCGACAAAGTTCATGAACTATCTTAAGGTTCTATTGTTATTCACTGACACCTAAATTTTCTGTAGAAGCTATGTAAGGAGGGAGGTACTGCTTTTGTCCTATGTTTTTTCATACTCGAAATTTCAAGTGTTAAGCAAGTTAGCTTTTATGATGATAACCAAGGTTTTGAAAACCGTTCCGATTATCGACCCGGTTTTTTGTGCGAACTCCGGTTTAACCGGTCCAACCGGTTCAACCACTGGTTGAACCGAATTTTAAATTCATTAAATTTAAGTTATTTTTGTCGGTGGGTACACCAGAATTCCAAAGGTGCAGCGATTTCATCAAGAAGAAGAGGTAGATCTAGTTAAGAGAAGACGAGCTTCAGTTCATCTCTTCACCGTTCTTCACGATTCAGGTACATTCTCCTCCAACTGTAACTTCATATCGTATTGGAGACGTCGGTTCTGAACACCGGCGTCGATCGATGGATTATACAAATCTGAAGGTTACGGTCTGATTCATAGCTTGTTCTTGATGTTCTAAGTTTAGTTAGGATTGAAATAGGTTTAGGCAATCGATTAGTTTTCAGTTTGAAGTCTGTAACTGTTGAGATCTTCGAATCTAGTCATTGTCGACGAAGTCGCTGAACAGATTCTTGGTTGATTGCTGAAGAACTCGTCCTCAGTTGCGTAAGTTGAAACACAACTCCAATAGATGAAGAACGTCTGGTGTTAGCGATCCGATCATTTTCTTTGAAACAAATCGATAGTTACAGCCTGTAACTATTGTTAGTTTTCATTCAAATCTTCTTCCGATCCCCTTTGGGTTCCATTATAGCAGCTGAGAGATAAAGAAGAAATGTCCAGAGTTTTACTATTGACCTTTCGGACCAGATATCTCCGGTTCGTTTTTTCGGTTGAACCGTCCGGTTGGACCGGATTTTGACCGGTTCGAAAGGTGACCGCAATTAAGTCAAAAACGGACCGTCCCGTCAACCGTTTCGCGGTCGGACCGGTTGAACCGGCGGTCCGACCGCGTATTTTAAAACCTTGATGATAACTAGGGGTGAACAAACGGGTAAACCCAACCCGTATTACCCAACCCGTATTCAACCCAAATTAAATTTACCCAACCCATAACCCAACCCATATTATTTAATAATATGGGTTAGGTATGGGTTGGGTAACCCAAATTAATTTTTTATTTTTTCATTTAACATATATTTTACTTATTTTAATATATTTTTATTCGTTTAACATATTTTTAACATGTTTAACACGTTTTTCACGTTTGACACGTTTAACACGTTTTTGACACGTTTTTACGTTTTTGACACGATTAACACGTTTTTCACACGTTTTTCATACGTTTAACACGTTTTTCAAATGTTTAACACATTTTTCACGTTTTAGACACGATTAACACATTTTTCACATTTTTGACACGATTAACACGTTTTTCACACTTTAAACACGTTTTTCACACTTATAACACGTTTTTCATACGTTTAACACGTTTTTCACGTTTTTGACACGATTAACATGTTTTTCACACGTTTAACACGTTTTTCACGTTTTTGACACGATTAACATGTTTTTCACACGTTTAACACGTTTTTGACGTTTTTAATATTTTTTCACGTTTTTGACACGATTAACATATTTTTTAACATGTTTAACACGTTTTGACATGTTTAACACATTTAATACGTTTTTCACACGTTTTTGGCATGTTTAACACATTTTTAATACGTTTTTCACGTTTTGACACAATTAACACGTTTTTCACACGTTTTTCATACGTTTAACACGTTTTTCACGTTTTTGACACGATTAACACATTTTTAACATGTTTAACACGTTTTTGACATGTTTAACACGTTTTTGACACATTTAATACATTTTTCACACGTTTTTGACATGTTTAACACATTTTCACACGTTTAACATATTTTTCACACATTTAACATGTTTTCCACGTTTTTTTTTTGCATGTTTAACACATTTTTAATACGTTTAACACAATTTTAGTAAATTTAATAAGTATTTGACTCATTTAACCCCATTTAACACAACTTTGATATGTTTAATGAGTTTTTGATCCGTTTAATACACTTTTTTTACTCATTCAAGACTTTTATCACCTAAAACTTCTTGACACACCAAACAATCAAGTATATAAACTAGAAAATAGTCATAAACTTGTTTAAAATTTAGATACAATCATCGAACAATATATACTCAAGTACATAGTCCATCACAAATTGCAAATAAAAAATAAAGACATGACTTCTCATAAATCTGAATGTTCATAGTCAAGTTGAAGATTTTGTAGATTTCCAACAGTACGTGCTCTAATATCCTTCAGTTTCTTCAATTACCTTCCCCCAACCTAAGTACACATTAACATATTATAGTATTAGACAAGTATGTGCAACTATAATAGTAAATAACATCACATTCCCCAACCTATTTCAAACCATGATGTTAGATATTCTCCAACAAGCAATCTATAAAAAACACTTTCAAATAAATAAGTGTTACATACTATCATCCAACAATCAAAATACAATTTAAATATGAATTCAGCTAAACATATACCTTTGTTTGATGATCATCATATTTCAATTAATGACTACTCAAAAGCTATTTCCGACAAATCTGTAAAAGAAAAATTATGTCATACAAATTTAAATTAAAATATGATAAAAACTTATAATTATAATAGTAGATTACCGTTCTCCAATGTTTCCATGTTATCCATTTCTACAACAATGTCAATAAGAGGTGAAGGTGTCCGAAGCCAATCTTGAGCACATATTAGGCCTTGAACAATCCGTGGGCTAAGTGAACTTCTGAAATCATTTTAAACTCTTCCACCAGTACTAAATGCTGACTCTGAAGCAACGGTGGAGACCGGAACTGCCAATACATCTCGGGCCATTTGTGAAAGGATAGAAAATCTATGAAAATTTATTTTCCACCATCCCAAAACACTAAATCTATCAACATCTTTCTCAGTGTCTTCATTTAAATATTTGCCCAGTTCAGATTTCCTTTCTTCACCTAATGTTCTCATCTTGTGCCTCTTATAACGCAACATCATTGTGTCTTCCATTGAAGTTGATTGAGATAACAATTCACTTAATTGAACTCTTTCATTAGTATCACTAGATGGATTCAACTCATTTTTGTATGTATTATACAATTCATACATATCTTGTTTCACTTGCATGCTCATTCTAGCCCCAATTTCTTCACCGTACATTTCCTTTAAAGCGAAACTGACATAATCCATCTTTTGATGAGGATCAATGATAGCTGATATAAAGATCAATTTATTCATTTTTTCTATATCTCCCCAATATTTGTCATATTTTCCTTTCATTCTTCTTACCATGTCACATATATGCACATCATCACTGTTTTCATAATCTTGCAATATGCAGTGAACTATACTAATCTCATTACGAAAAGTATTACTCGTCACATACGAAGAACCTTATACTCGTACAGTGAGCTCGTAAAAATGCTTCAACATTAAACAAAACGCACGAGTGTAAGCCCAATCATCAACTCCTGGCATCCCATCCCCGTTATCAAGGTCAAACAAAAGATTAACATCTTCCCTTTTATATCTATCAAACATTTTTCAACTGTTTTTCCAATCGATTCGCCAGTGTGACTTGAAATCGGACAGAAGGATAATATTCGTTTATTTAGTGTCCAATCATTATCAACAAAATGAGTAGTGAGACACAAATAGTTTACTCTTTGAACCGAAGTCCAAGTGTCAGTGGTAATGGAAACCCTTTGATCACTACTCTTAAAATAAGTCGTGAGTTTTACTTTCTCACTCATATATAAATCATAGCAATCCCTAGCTATTGTCCATCTAGATGGAATGTAAAACTTAGGACACGCAGATGACATTAATTGCTTAAATCCTTCACCATCTACAAAGGAAAAAGGGAGTTCATCTATTATGAGCATACGTGCCAAACTTTTACGAACAGTATCTTGGTCGAATTTCCATGTCGAAGGAGAGCCTATTTTTCTTGTGTTTAGACCTCTCTCTCTCCAATGATTTGTTTGACAACTATTTAAATGTTGTTTCAAGGAGTTTGTTCCAAATCTCGATGGTGCACTATACTCCTTCTTACAATGTATGCACCTAGCCATCTGATTTCCCTCACTATTTTCAAACTTTTCGAAATGCATCCACACATCTGACCTTGGTTTCATTTTTTTTTTGCATCCTTGAACTTGTAGAATCAGATTCATTATTACTCCTCCTTTCTATGACATCAACTGACTCTTCTATTTGTGACATATTATTTATCAGAATAATCAACCTAGAATCTGCCCCCCAAAAAATAAAATTAAAACTATTTAGTTCATATTAGAAAATTGAACACATGATTGCAGAATAATACCCTAAACCCTAACATGAGATACACAGGATTGTAAATTGGAATTTCATACACAAGACAATGAAAATAAATTAATACTTAGACTTGGATAAATCTGTCATTTTCAAGAAAGAACTAGAGATTATAAAACAGTTCATATGTTAGACAAAGCCAATGCAACACAAGAAGACACGAAATCAGATTGCATTGGACCGACATAAATTCAGCTAATACATAAACTTGGGAGTATTGGGGTAGCTTACAAACTAATCAATTTCTACTTTATTTGGACTTCTTTAGGAAGCAGAAACATTAAGAATAAAAAATTACATGTTTTAAGTCATTACTTGAATTTCCTAATAATAGCTCTCTATAGAATATAACCTGATAGATTCAAACTTCAAATAAGTTACCTAATTATATTGGGAACCTCACCAAATTGGTTTAAATAGATCAGTCATGAAACTCATTTTATGGACCAATATCATCCTTTCAGCATGGTTAGAATCTCACCCACATCTAATTTTCTTATAACTATCTCTCAGGCTGAAATCTCTAAATATAAGCTAGAACAAATCCATACTTTTAAATTATACATTATAATTTAGATGAACTACTCAATGAACTTGAATTCCCAAATTTCACATACGATTTATTATTTACAGAGTTGGTTAGATAATGCATACAACAGAAGCTGGAAATCAATGATTCAACTAGCAACATGATCTCCAAATAAACTGTATTGATTTAATTTATATGAGATTATGATCTATAATTAGAAAAAACAAGATTCCTTTCTTAATCTATCATTCTTATAGCGCTATCAACTGATATTGGATTAACCATAAAAACAAATGAAACAAAGACAAACAAAATGATGCAAATCTCAAGTAACAGATGAGGTGTACCTGTTTAGAGTCCCTTGTGTAGCTCTGGAAGTGATTTGTCTTAACACTCGACTCTATAAATGGCATTACGATCTCAAGTTACCTTTTCCTGAACAAATCCACCAAAAGGGAAGAAATTGAAGAAATAAATCTCACATTTTACTCCTAAACGTTAGAACAAACATTGATTAGGATGACAAACATGATTTCTTTCTCTATTGGTGTTTTGGGTTTTACTAAAGCAATAGAGAGAAAAGAAAGAAACGTACTCAAATGTAGGGTTTAGACGCCGGAGGTTTAACTGGGTATCTTATTCCGATTCGTCCGAGTAGAAAGAGAAAGAAGTAACCATGGAAGCTTCCATTCAATCTCTCTGCTTACTTAGCTCCATTGATTAGTGAGATTTTCACCCTGAAATTCGATTGAAAAGGGCATAGGGGAGAGAGAGAGATAGGGCAGAGAGTTTTGATTGAAAAGGGCATAAGGGAGAGAGAGATAGGGCAGAGAGGATTAAATGAAAATAAATAAATTAAATTATATAGTTTGGGTAATTTGGGTAAATATAACCCAACCCGAAATAGATCCAACCCGAATTTAATCTAACCCGAATTCAACCCAACCCGAATTAACCAACCCAAATTAATATTTTGGGTTTGGGTTAGAGTTGGGTTTGGGTTAACCCAAAATATGCTCACCCCTAATGATAACTGGGCTGCTGCAGCTGAAGCTCCTTCAACAGTTAATCATGTTGCTTCCACATTTGACACCCCAGATCCATCAACAAAAGGGAGGCATTTTCTCGTCATTTGCTGTGAGAATAAAGCAATTTCCTATATTTGGTTACTATGTGAGGGCGTGATGTGCCAAAAAAGGATTTGGACAATAGATCATTTATTTCGCAAGTCCAATATGCTTATAACAATTATGTTCTTGCGCTGTGAATAACTAAAGAGTCCTTGATCATAATCAACATTCATGTTCTGCATTATATGTTAGGATTAGTAGATCCTAATTGGTTTTAAATTTTCTTTATTTTTGTGCTACCACAATGGCTTCTTCTTAAGTGCGGTTTTAATGCAGCAATTAAAACAAATAAGATAGAACTTCATTTTTTTTGCTAAAATAACTATTTAATATTGTTTATAGGAACGACAAATATTAATAATTCAAATAAAATCGGAATATATTTCAATATCAGTAACGATTCTGCGAGAGGCAAATCCGTTACTAATACTGATATCAGTAACCACAATACCATTGGCATAACTCTTACTGATACTTATATCAGTAACGACATTATCTTTAGCAGAACCATTATAGATATTAGATGATTATCAGTAACGGTTATCTAATATCGTTACAGATACTAGATACGTATCAGTAACGTTCGTTTCTGTAACGAATGGTAACACTTTTATTCGTCGTTACTGAAAGTTATTAGTAACGGCTTTTGAGACTTTCAGTAACAGCATTAGTCCTTACTAATACCCCTTCTTCTACTAGTGACGGCTTTCTTTGTTGACGTCGTGGCTAATATTCTAGCTTTCCTTCTATTACTATCATCCACGGTTTTTGTCATGAACGCCGTGGTTAAAAGTAAATTTTCCCGCCCTTTTCCTGTCATTTCTAAAAATATTATTAGCCACGATAATAACATAATGTCGTGGCTAATAATCGATAATATCAGTCACGGTACTATGTTATTGTCTTGGTTGATATTCTCAAACTATTATGGACAACAATAGTATACTGTCGTGGCTGATATTATCGATTATTTAAATGATTATTTAAATTTTAACCAATGTCGTTTTAATAATTGAATTAGAAAGAATTATCAACGTCGACTTTAGGGGAAAATCGTCGTGGTTAAAATCAGAAACTTTTAACGTCCAAATCATTAATGTCGAAGGTCGACGATTTTAGTTGTCGACGTTAATAAGTATTAACGTCGACATTATGCCTTTTAGCGACGGCCAAAACTGTCGTTAATTGTATTTTCCCACTAGTATAGTGAATTGGATGTTGTGACATGTTCAAGTGTTATATATAGTAATTTAATGAATCTGTTTCTTAGTTTCCATGGAGAAATCGAGTTTCGCCATGGTGAGTTGTTTCTTGTTGCTAATGGTGAATAACAGGTCTTGGCCTAGTTTTCGATTAGAAAATCAGCCATGGCCGAGGAAAACGTCCTTGGGTTAATGTTCGACCAAGCGCACCATCAAAGGACACAACTAGGGCTGCAAATGAGTCGAGTCGAGCTCGAACTTGTTGGAGTTCAAGCTCGAACTTGTTTGAGCTCGAGCTCGATTAAGTATTTATTAGCTCGAACGAGTTTATAAATTTGAGCTCGAGATCGACTCGACTATTTACCTATAAGCTCGGCTCGACTCGAAAAGCTCGAACTCAAACCAAAATTTATTTTGAAAATGAAAATATCAAATTTTCATACATATTCAACATTTAAAACATAATATTTTAAAATGAAAATATGAACAATCATAACTATTTAAAATTACAAAAACATAATAATCCAAAAAGCATCAAATCACTGTTACTAATCAAAATTCTAAAATATAAAATTCCAAAATCAAAGTACAAATTTATATAAATTGTTTGAATATTCAATATACTAATATTTTTAAGTCACATTCTTCGAGCATAACACAAATACAACTACTTGCATTTAATAATAAGAAATGTGTAAGTTTAAAAATAATTAATATAAAAAATACATATTAAAAGAAATAACTAAAATTTAATTCACTTTAAGAGTAAATATTACAAAAATAATGTTTTCTATTAAATATTATTATATATTTTAAATTATTTGGGTACAAATATAACAAGGATTTATTAACTTATTTATAGTAAGAATCTATTAATTTATATATATATTATAATATATTATTAATCTTGTAAATTCATTTTTTTTTCTCAAAATATCATATATAATATGAGAAATGATATATATAGCACCATTTATATAGCACCTAATTTGGAAAGAAAGAGAAAATATATCTTAAAAATGATATATACAGTCGAACCTACCTGATTTGGTAAAAAGAGAAAATATTTTTCTTTGTTTTATTTTTTTCAAGATATATTTTCTCTTTCTTACCAAATCAGGTAGGTGTTGTATGAATGTGTTGTGTATAAGTATGTTGTATATATCATTTCACTAAAAAAAAATGTAAGAGAGATAAACATATTTTCTCTTCTTGCCAAATCAGGATGTTGTATAAGGGTGCTGTATATATATCATTTCTCATATAGTATATACTAACATTTTTTTATCTCTTCATAATATATACAAAATATATACTAACATTTTTTTTTATCTTTTATTATATATAATATATTAACCTTTTTATTTCTTTTAATATTATACATAATATATATTGTCTACTCTTTTTTTCTATTATCAATCTAACCCTAATATAAATTGTAAACCATTATATATAATAGTTTTATATATATATATATATATATATATATATATATATATATATATATATATATATATATATATATCCAACACTTTAATGTTTTAAACTTTAATCGATAAATATATATAATAGTGTTTTTCTATATAAATCTATATATATAATAGTGTTTTTTATATAGATCTATATATATAATAGTGTTTTTTTATATAGAAAAATTGACTATCTATATAAGCACAAGTTTCTCATTATACAAAAAAATCAAAGTTATCTAAAAATAGGAGCAATAGCTATAGTAGAAATGAAAATAAATTTTAATTTACCTGTAGGATTCTTATGAATGAATTAGAGAAATAGCGTATATGAGAGACAACTTTAAAAAATGTATTAACCTATTACGAATGAGTGAAAGTAATGATGAAGACAAATAAGAAGAAATTGTGAAGACGAAAGAAAGAAGAAAAAAAAAAGAAGAAGAGTCACTTATGATTGATACATTAAAAATTAGGGTTTTGTTTTATGACAATAAAATATAATAATGTGGATTGTGGGCATCTATATGGGCTTTGAAAAGAGAGAAAAAAACATTGTTTTAAATTTTAAGTTTTAATATTAAATATATTATATATTATCAGGCTCGAAAAAGCTCGACAAGCCTTTAAGCAAACATTATATAAGCTCGAGCTCAGCTCGAATATTAAACAAGCTGGTTCGAGTTCGGCTCGAACTCGATCAATGTCAAGCTCAAGTCGAGTTTTGACCGAGTAGCTCACGAGCGGCTTGACTCATTTACAGCCTTAAACACAATTGATACTATCTTCATGCGTATGATGACATTCGACCGACGAAGGAGCTCGCGTCCAATGATCTCTGCAGGCGGATCTCTGCAGGCGGATCTCGCTAACTCCTGGGTCTGTCCGCATTCGAGCCCTAGCCCGCATACAACGCCTGACCCGCGGAGCCAGTTTGACCTGACACTAAGTCCATAAGGCATGCTTGTTTTTCTATTTCTATTTTATTTTCTTTATTTTTCAATTTTAAACTCTATTTGATTTTTTAAAAATATTTAAAAAATAAATAAATGATTTAACAAATATTTCAACAAAAAGAAAAATACTTTTCTTCGACTAGGGCCCATTTGGTCCATTTATTTTATTTTACTCATTTTGTTTTATTCTTAACTTTATTTTTAAATTTCAAAAATATGAAATTAATTTATTTATGGACACAAAATAAATTTGCAATTATAAAAAAATTAATTCTCATTTTTTTGAATCATTTTCAAATTAACCCTTTATTCTCAAGGAGATGTTTATTTATCTTATTTGTTTTCTTTGAATTTATCATTTACTTAGTATATGGGTTAGGTTAGATCCTTTAATTAGGTATGGTTTGATATATGCTGAATAAAAACGTAACAATATTTCCAAAATATGGCCAAATTATTTGTAGTAGAGACCATCCGTTTTAGGACGACACATGAGACATAACGTCGATGTCATTTCTAACGTGTAACCTAATATTGAACCCCTTAGGAAATCTCTTTTAAAAGAATTTTTTCTCACGCTAAAATATTTTTTAATCTAATTTTGTGGGAAAAAATATGTGGTGACTCTTCATTAGTCGAAACTCTTTTAAACTGTCTACATTATTTTACTTTAAATATTTTTCAAATGGAGACGGATGAATTTTTAACGGGATATAACACGTCAAGAAGACGTGTTTTAGGTGATGTACCTGTAACCCCCAGAAAAATTCTTTCGGTCCCGTGGAAGCTCGAGGTTTGAGAATTTAAACATCGGTTTGCGTGTCAGGAATCTTCTTAAAATAAAACATTATTTTTAATGATTCAGGATAGTTGTTGAAATTAGTTAAAAACAATTAATTTTGATTAAATTTTAAATAATTCAGGAATTTGCAGTAATTAAATTACAATTTGATTTTTTAGAAATCCATTGTTTAAATTAATTAAAAATAATTAATTTAAAAGATTATTTATATAAAACAAAGTCGCCAATTGATTTTTGAAAATCAATCGATAAGACATACATGTACAAACATATTAGCTATCGTTTCTTTTAGTTCGAAGTTTGGTGATACTCGGGAAAGGGCTTTCGTGCTTCATCCTTAGTACCCGTTTTAAAATTGGTCACTACTTATAAATTTGGCTTTTGAAAATCGGTTGTATAACGTTTTATTTTATTCGATTATTTTTCCGGCCTTAGGCATGCATATGTTTTAACGTTATTTAAAGAATTGTAACAACAATTATTTAAATGTTGGCGCATGCTGTTGATGATGACTAGGGAGGAAAATACTAGAAGAATATTAATTTAGAAGGTATTAGGTTTTGTAAAAAAAAATCATACACAAGCCTTTGTCAAAATATTTATTTGTGGAAATATTCCAAAAATATTTTTAAATCATTTTCTAATTTTTCGGGATGTTTAGAAAATGGTTCTATGTTCCAAAATTATGAAAATAATTTTTCAATTTGAAAATGGGAATCAAACCAGCCTTAGGACTAGTGTCCTAGGTCTTGGGTTTGTTTTTATCAGTTGAGGGCTAATGCCCCTCTATCCTAGGTCAGGAGCCTCTCGGTCGGGGCTCAGGATCCTCGGTTGGACCTACCGGTCTTAGCTGAAAAGCCACGATCTAGGTGCTAAGGATTCTCGATTCTAAGCTAGAATTCTCGGTCGGGTGCTAGAATTCTCATTCCTAGGCTAGAATTCTCGGGCTTAAAATTCT
The DNA here is from genome assembly GCF_907164915.1 of Impatiens glandulifera. Taxonomy (NCBI): domain Eukaryota; kingdom Viridiplantae; phylum Streptophyta; class Magnoliopsida; order Ericales; family Balsaminaceae; genus Impatiens; species Impatiens glandulifera. Next base: position 110,781,349 of record NC_061862.1, on the reverse strand, counting down.
CGATCGGGTGTTAGAGTTCTCAGTTGGGTGCGATACTCCTCGGTCCTAGGTTTGACTTCTCGGTTGGATGTTAAAATCCTCGGTCCTAGCTGAAGAACATCGATTGGACCTCTTGGTCTTGACTAAAAAGCCTTGGTCAGACTTGTCGGTCCTAGGTTAGATTTCTCGTTCGAACCTTTTGGTCCTTATAAACATCAAAATTACAAGTTTTGCAATTTTGATGGAGGCTTAGATTCTTCGATCCAAGGGCCTAGGTAGCTTCACAAAGCTCCCAAGAACATTTAAAACATCATCCCAATGTATCAATCGACTTGAGTGATGATCAATTCGTTCAAAACAATTTGTAGTCAAAAATCAAGTTTTTGGTTTTAAAGAAATTTTGAAGTGTAAGGAGCTAGCCAATAGCTTCCTTATACTTCATATACTTGATTGATACCAAAACAAGAACACTGGTTATTAGTTTAAAACCAATTCAAGAACTCAAAATTTTCAATTATTTTGAAAATTTTGGTTTTGATCCAACATGATCGGGATGGATCAAACATGATCCAAATAGTTTTCCAACATCATTAAACATGTTGGGATATTTTCTGTGCAGCTATTCTTGAGGATTAACCCAAGAACAACAAACCCGACTTTTGGATTTTCAAAATTAAAATTTGGGTATTTATGTTTAAGGTTGATTGATTGATTCTAACCTAAACAGAAAGCTTGGAAATAATCCTATGATTATTTTCCAATTCTAAAATCTAACAACTAGATAATATACAAACTTATGAAAGTTGAAATATAAAAAATTTAAATTCAAATTGGAAGTATGAATTAAAGGATGATTGGAAGCATACCAAGTATTGGAGAACACTCTTTAGGCCTTAAGGAAACTTTTGGGATGCCTAGATACAAGCTTTAGAGCCTTATATAGAAATTTCAAAAAATCAGAAGCTTTGAGCTTCAATGGAAGATTTTCGAAATTTTTTGATTGGAATATGTAGATGGATTCTCTTGGCTTCAGTATTATTAAGGGAGGCTTTTATAGCCTCCCGAAGTCAGTTGGAGGAGTCAAGTGGACTGAATTAGCCAAAATCCATTAATGATATTTTAGCTATTTTCATCCAACTTGTTGATATAGACAGTGATTATGCCTATAGATGTAGGGGAAATGATCACCGAAGTAGGGTGATCATTTCACCTTACGAATCAGCATAAAAGGTTTAGAAACGATCGAATTCCATCTTTGAATAATTAAAGAGGCGACTGTTCTTATCTATCATGTGATCGCAAGGAAGAAGACAATCGGGGTTCAAAACGGCGTCATTTTAAGTGTAAACACAGATGCAAAGCGTTTCATCCGCGTTTCGTTGCTATCTGATCGTTTTTTTGTGATTTAGCTAACGGGACGTTAGTTGATCGGATGTGGTGCGGGCGCACGTTCCCTCTGTTATAGCGGGCTACACAAGCAGTCTGTGAGCGTTGTATGACAATCCAACACTCATCCGATGGTTCTGGTCCTTGCTACAATCGATTTTTATAATTTTAGCCACACATGATTACATATTTAATTTTATTTTAAAACCTTAAGGATTTGTTTGAAATTTATTTTCTTTCACCCTTTTGGTTTAATTTTGATCTTTTCAAATACACAAATATTAAAATATGACAAATATTTTACCATATTTTTTTTGTATATTTTAGGGTTAAATAAATAATTTTTGGGGATGAAATGGGTACCACATTTCATCCTAAATTATTTATTTTAATCCCCCGATTTTTTTAAATTTATTTTAAGATAAAATGAGTACAACATTTATCCCAAATAATTTTATTTATTTTGTTTGTACATTTTCATTAATTAATTAGGCTTTAATTATTACAATAATTAATCTAATTAATTGTTTTAATTTGGTTTTGGCATTGGGGTTAATTATTTTGATTTTATTTGTTCCTATCGAATCGAGTTTGAATACAACAAATTAGTTTTGAAAATAATGATTCGAGTATGACATCTAACACTAAGTTATCTTGTTCAATTTATAACGAAGGTGTTTAGAAAGATAGAACCTGTAGCGTGTTGATGTTGGAGTGACCTGGTGATGTTGTGTATATCATTTCGTCGAGGTGCTTCCAAGCGTTTCTTTAAGGATCTTTCTTTAATGATTATCCTAACAAGGATAATTCTTAGGAATCCTATTTTACAGATCTTAGAAAAGTACACGTAAAATCCATGGGATAATGATAAAAAGATAATCATAAGTATTGAAACATCAATTTCTATATAGCATGAATATCAATAGATTATTCAAGATAGTCTTAGAAAAGTACACGTAAAATCCATGGGATAATGATAAAAATATAATCATAAGTATTGAGACATGCAAGGGAATATGAAAATTTAAATAACTTTTATGTAGGTTACTAACAAGTAACACTCAAGAGGATTATATGTGTATGATCGCGAGATTTATCAACAGATGAGTCTTAGAGAAAGCTGACAAGCTTACTTATAGGTCTTACTAACAAGTAACTCTTAGTGAAATCATATACAAATGATTAATATGCTATTAACATATAAGTTCGTTGTGGGAGCTAACAAACTTGCCACGCGGGTTACCAACATGTGAGGTTGAAGATGATCATATACATATGATCACGATACTATCAACATATAGGTTTTTGTGTTCAGCGATTAGATGGAGAATACTTATTGAAAAATATGATTTTTTATTGGAGTACCTATCGGAAGATTGGGTTTGAAAATTTACCTATCGAGAGATTGGATTTTGAATACATAATTGAGCGACAGGGTTTTGTCAGGATCATGTATGAATGATCGTTGCGCTTGTTGATAAACAAGGATTGGATACCTATCGATATATAGGATTTTGTTAGGACCAATGATCGCGACGCTTTTTGACAAAAAAGGCTAGGGTATCTATCGAGCGATAGGATTTCGATTAACTATCAAGCGATGAAGTTTTAGATACCTATTCGAGTGATAGGGTTTGGATTACCAATCAAGAGATATGGTTTGGGTAGGATCATGTACAAATGATCATTGTGCTTATTGACAAACAAGACTTGGCATTTTTGTGAATTGAGAGATATTCCTTAGTGAGGAATACATTTTTTTAACCGGATACCTATCAAGAGATAGGATTTTACTTTGAATACCTATCAAGTGATAGGGTTTGGATTACCTATCGAGAGATAGAGTTTGTTTTGGGATATTTGGTCGCAGTGATGTTGCGAGAGGGGATACCTATCGAGAGATAGGGTTTTAGCGAAATCATATATAAACGATGTCTCAACCCATCGATAGATAGTGTTTTGGCAGAATCACATATAAATGATATCTCGACCTATCGACATATAAAGTTTGAGCATAATCATATATAAACAATGTCTCGACCTATCAAAATATAGTGTTTTAGCAGAATCGTATATAAATGATGTCTCGACCTATTGACAAATAGGGTTTCAGCAGAATCGTATATAAACGATGTCTTGACCTATCAAGAGATAATGTTTTGGGTTTTGGGTTTAAGGTTTCAACAAAATCGTATACAAACAATTAGTGAACCTATCAATCGATAGGGTTTTAGACGGAATAATATACAAGCGACGTCTCGACCTATCGAAAGATACAGTTTTCAGACGGAATCGTGTACGAACGATTAACGCATCTATCAATAAATATGGTTTTAGAGGAATCATATATAAATGATGTCTCGATGTCTCGATCTATTGATATATAGGGTTTCAACGGAGTCGTATAGAAACGATGTCTCAACCTATCGACATATATGGTTTTCAAATGGAAACGTGTATGAACGATTAGCACACCTATCAACTGATAGGGTTTTAGAAGGAATTGTATACAAACGATGTCTCGACCTACCGAGAGATAGGGTTTCCAAAAGGAATCGTGTATGAACGATTAGTGCACCTATCAATAGATAGGGTTTTAGATAGAATCATACACAAACGATTTCTCGACCTATCGACAAATAGGATTTTCAAACAGAATCGTGCATGAACAATTATCACATCTATCAATAAATAGGATTTTAGAAAGAATAATATATAAATGATGTCTCGACCTATTGACATATAGGATTTTTAGACGGAATTGTGTTCGAACGATTAGCGCACATATCAACAGATACAGTTTTAGATGAAATCGTATACAAACGATGTCTCGATCTATCGTAGACAAATCGTATATATAATTGACAAATAATCTATCGAGTGACGAAACACCAGGTTCTATTTGGTTTCGTCCACAGTCAGTCTAGTTGACTAGCAGGGTTAGTTTGTCTCGTTAGTTGATCCGGTGTGGGCGGTTGCGCGCTGGATCCGTTGTAGTGGGTGTCTGGCGTGTTCTGGGCTATTGAATGAGATTTAGGCGCTCATCTGATGGTCCAGGATCCTTCTACAAATATTTAAATAAAATTCTGCTAGATAAGATTATCCAATTTTATTTTTATTTAAAAGATTATTAAAAATCGATTTTTAATACCTTTTTAATCCATTTCTTCACCAAAAATTTCACAAAAAATATTTTTGGAATCATAATAACAATTGTGATCATATTTTATATTTTTGGGAATTTGGGGGTATTTTATTTAATTGGTTTAAGTCATAAATTAAACATAATTCATGATTAAATCACAATTAAATATTTTGAACATTTTCTTTAGTCTAATTTGGGTAAAATAAATAAAATATTTCATCCTCAATTTATTTTTGGAATTTTGAATAATTTTCTTGATTAGGGTTTAATTATCATAATAATTAATCCTTAATTCGGCTTTAATTCCTTTTTTAAAGTTATTTTGAATATAAAATTTTAATATATATATATATATATATACAATGATGCTTAATTTTCAAAGTTTCCATATTGCGGGTCAAGAGCTGTGGTTAATTTTCATATATATATATGTGAGAGTATATGGATACTTGGGTCGAATTGTGGGTTGACCCGCCCATAAAACTTAAAACGGTTAAAAATAAAATAAAAAAATGTGATATGTTTGTTTCAAACGTGCAACCTAACAAAACAAGTACAACTCTTTAACCAACTAGGCTAATAAGACTTTATATTTTAAATTCAACACCAATGAATGCGGGACATTCTTAATAATATAATATCAACTTTTTAACTAACTAATATATATATATATAATGATGCTTAATTTTCAAAGTGTCCGGATTGTCATGTCAAAATTTGTGGGTTAATTTGAATATATATGTGAGAGTAAATTGATACTTGGGTCGGATTATGAGTTAACCTGCCAATAAACTTAAAACGGTTGTATATTTTTCGAACTTACAACCTAATAAAATAAGTACAACCCTTTAACCAAGTATGATTGTGATGTGGTTTACCCAAGGATAATAGGCCGGTAACAATTAAAAATGGTTAAAAATATAAATCAAATATTTGATTGACCAAAGTGTGAGTTCACAATGCTAAATATTAAAAATATGAATCAGATATGATATTTGATAGACCAAAGTGAAAGTGTAAGGTCACGAGATGTGAAAATATGAGTTGTTTTACCGAAGAGAATAAAATATGAAATAAGAGTGTTTTATTTTTTATTTTAATATATTATTCGTGATTTTTTAAGAATTTTAAATATTTAATACATATTATTATAAAAATATTTAAAAATTTGTGTTTATACTTTTATCTGTGTGCATCGCACGAGGATTTTTCTAGTGTGAATTAATGAACATTGCTCTTCAATTTAACAAAATGTTCGTTTTGATTATCGCTCCTCGGTTTAGCAAAATACTTGATATAAATGAACATCGCCTATTTGTTTAGAAAAATATTCGATTTGAGTATCGCTCCTTAATTTAGAGAAATACTCTTATGTGAACTAATGAACATCGCTTTTCAGAATGTTCGTTTTGAGTATCTCTCCTAGTTATTTTAATATTATTAAAAATAATAATATTATTTAAAAATAGGATAAGTAAAATTGTATGCTTACAATAACGATAATAAACCCTCATTTACATTAAGTGAAATTTCAAAAATGGAAAAGACAATAAATATAAGACAATAAAACCATAATTCTCACACTATGTACATTTTCATAAACAAAAAAGAAAAAGAAAAGATACAAACAATAACTCACAAAATAGAAAATCGAGATTTTCATGTCTCTTGAACTAATCATGACATGTTTCTTCTCTAAAGATGATATGTAGATAACCTATAATTTTCTAGGCACTTTCATAATCAAGGTTTTGTCGAAGCATGAAAAGAAAATTCAGAATTTGACACCTCTTATAACGTAAAAAAATATACCATGAAAACTAACTTGAATCATTCGAAGCCCCATAACATACATCCTCTCGAATTCCAAAAGTGGATTATCTACTTATACTAGCTTTGGTACATTTAAGAGTCATCTCCCGGTTTTACTCCCTGAGAAATCAGGGGAAAAAATGTGTTAAGTTTTCAAGACACATCTTATATACCTTTGTTTGGAAATTACTCTTGGTTTAGAGTTGGAGCTGGATCTAAGTTTGGCTAAGAAACTGAGAAATAATTTATGGATACATTTCTAGTTATATTTAATATGAACAAGTGCAACTAAAAACTAAATTTTAATTTATAAGTGTTGATGGAGACGTGTAATAGCTTGATATACTTGGACAACTAAACAATGCACAAACCAACTAAACTTGCGGATTACTTTTGACATACACAATCTCTTCAAAAGAGATAATGTTTTAAGAATAAAAGAAATGAACCAAGTTGGGAAATAACAATATAACAACACACAATTTTATAGTGGTTCAGTAAAATACCAACATTCACTTGTCAAGACAGAGCAAGGTTATTCACTATGATCAAATGGTAGAGTTACTTGAAGATACACAAAGATTTATAGAAATGCTCAAAACTAACAAACTTGAATGTTCTATTGGAAAACCTCACTTAAGAATGAATATCTCTCAACTCTCATTGGATTTCAGTTCTATATTATAGGGTTCTCTTAAGCTTCTATTAAATAGCTAAAGTCCAGAAAATTAGAATTTTAGGGGAAAAAAAAACAAATATGAGATATTCAATTGTTATCAAAATTTTCTATTTTGGAAATTTTCAATAGTGTGTATTGTCACTTTCAACTTTGGTTAGGAAACCAAGAATTTAATTTACTTTCATATTCTTCCTTATTTTTCTCCTAGCTGATGTTGTGCATTATTCTAAGCTCCATTGATGTCATTTTCAAAATATGATTCACTACATGGATCAATGATATGCCATCTATATTTCCATTCTCCAATCAAAATTAATCACCTAGATTAATTACTTTATTATTGAGTTTTCTTTTCCAACATTAATTATTTAACAAAAATTAATCTTTAATCTTATTGTCTTTAATTTGATTAAAACTTGGTATTAACATATTCATCACGAATCCCAACAAACTCCACCTTTATGCATGTGTGTCAAAGTTGATACTTTATCCGCCTTGGTCTTTTCCATCTTGAACAATTAAGCCCCAGGATACCAACATGCAATTTTCATATATATATATGTCTCATAATTTCTTCTTGGAACTAACTTTTTCAAAAAGTCACTTGCATTCACCACGGTTACTACTTTATTTACCTTGACAATGCATTTTTCCATCAAATCCCTTACAAAATGGAATTTGATATCTATATGTTTGGTTCAGTCGTGGTGTAATAGATTCTTACTCAAGTTCAATAGATTTTGACTGTCTTTAAAGATAATAGCCTCTACCTCAAAATCAACGAGTTCCTCAATAAATTCCTTCAACCATTTAATCTCTTTCAAAGCTTATCTATGTACCACATATTCTATCTTGGTTGTAGAAAGAGCCATAATAGATTGAAGATTTGATTTCCAACTAATTGAACATCCTCCAAGCATAAACAAGTATCTCGTGGTTAATCTTATTTTATCCAAATCCCCAACACAATTGCTATTAGAATAGCCAATTAAATACAAAATATTAGTGCTCCTATCTCCACCACAAATTAAACCAAATTTAGTAGAATTAGAAACATAGCTTAAGATCCACTTGACAACTAAATTTATTAGATATTTTTGACATTCGGTCTAGTGGATTTACTGACCGTATCATAGATAGAAGAAGATTGAATAAAGAGGAAAACATGTCTAATGATAGACTTTTGTTCATGGTTAGAAATAAGGTGTTAAGCCAATCTTCTCGGGATTCTATGTGGTAGCATGATCTAAATAACTTTTATGTGAGACATTATTACACTTTGTTCAATAAGGTTAGTCCGATTGATCTTTGTTAAAAAATTTATGGGAGTCTAAGACGCCTATCAAGATCTTCTTTTTTGGTTGGAGTGTTATTCACGATAAAATTCTCATAGGTGATAGATGTATGCGAAAATGCATGATTATTGTAAGTCGGTGTATGTGTTATAAGGAGGTGGATACAGCTTCTCATCTGCATTTACATTGTCACGATGTTGCAAATATATGTAGTCTTTTTAGAATTTTGCCAGAATCCAATGGATTATGCCGGAAACCGTCGTTGGCTATTGGGAGGCATGTATCGGGGTGATTAAAAAGCGAGACATAGAATATGTATTATATCTCTATTATTTTTTGGTAGATTTTCTAGTTAGAAATAAATCATAGAATATTTAACAAACAAAGTAGTCTGTTAAGGATTATTCACAATGTCATTATCTTGACGATATCGAAAATTAGATCCGAAAAACTTATTGATTCGTATGCAGATCTTGTCATTACTTGACTTGAAGACTTTTGAGTCAATTAATTGTTTTTTTTATTTTTTTTATTTTTTTTATTCTATGCTATATTTTTGTCGTTGTGCTTAAATTATTTTTATTTTATTATAAATTATTTTTAAAAAAAATAAAAAACAGTCTCATCCGTTAAAATGTTAGTGTCAATGAGAAAGTCATATAACTGTTAAAAGTAAAAAAATAATATATAGAAAAAATATAATAAAAATTGAGTTGTTTTGGGAAAGGTTAAGAAAAGAGTTCAGCATACTCTTAAGTCCACATGTATTTTTATATTTAAAATTTAAATTAAATAAAAATAAAGTAATGTTAGAGGAAATTTATAAAATATTAGGTAAAATAAAAAAATCTCAAAAATCCCAAAGATAGTTTGATTTGCTTTGTTTGAATTTTTTATTAGTTTTTTTATAACTTTGTTTTTCATATTTCTATTTATTAAATCACTCAATTTATGAATTAAATATTAAAATATTTCTAATTTATTTTTGGAACGATGGTTAAAATGATTTAATTAGTATATTTTTAAAAAGTTTATATAAAAAATTTGTGCCTTTATGATTTTCCTAACCGATTGTTATGGGATGAAAAAAAAAAAACTGGAAAAGGAAAACATTATAGTTACTCTAAGATCAATCCCAACCTTGTTACCATTCATAGTTCATACATCAGGGCTAATTTCAGTTATGAAAATAAGCTTAAACATGTCCTTGAACTTTCAACTATTATGCATGTTTTTAGCTTTTTCTTTTTGGAAAATAATTCAAGCTTTGAATCCTATATCAACTTCTTAGTGCTTCCATAACTTTATCCTTTTACTTTATTATTAACCTTTTATAGTTGTAATAAATGTGGTTGAAATCTTAGAAACTTAAATTATTAGTTTAGTAGGAGAAATTCGAACCGTTTGAAAAATAAAACCATTTAATTTGTTATAATTAACAAATAACTTAAATTAAAGATCAAAGATGAAAGCACTGAAATAACTTTTATAAACAAAACTAAAATAAGTATTATTGTGGATGTCAGTATTTTATAAGAAACATAGCCCATTATATAAAGAAATGACAAATATATTTTTTAAGAGTAATACATGAGGAGAGAGTGACACAAAAACTAAAAAGAAAATTTTCATATTATAAAGTCAAGGGTGGACCCTTTAATGGACTGATAATTTACATTTTTACCATATTAATTTTTTCTTCTTTATCTTATTGAATTTTATTTAGTAATTTATTAAAATAAGAAAACAAAACAATTATAGGTATTAGATCAAATTTTATTAAGTAAAAATAATCAATTATTATTATTTAGGATGTAGGTTCTTTTAACAAAAATTCAAAAAAATTCTCAAATAACCCACATCAAACAAGCTAACAAATTTGTTTAATATTTAGTTATATAATTAAATACTTTTAATCAAATTAATTAACAATCAACTCATTAAATGAATCCCTCAAAATAATCATACTTTATTTTTTTATAAAAATAATATTTTAATTAAAATAATTTATTTTTGCATTAAATAAAATTTTTATCAATTAAACTATTTTTATTTATTTTTTTTCAACCAAAAATCACTCAATTTATCAATTAAAATATTTTTATTTATTTTTGTAAAATTAGAAATTTAAATAAAAACAAATTATATTAATTAAATAATATAAATTACTTATTTTTTATAAAATAATTTTTTTTTTTAATATTCAAATAATAACATCAAACAAGTCTAAGAAGTAAGTGTCAATTAATGTTATAATATGATTTTCTTCTCGAGCTAAAGAGCTGTCATGTATTCTCTGATGTGTAAATGACAGATAGATAGCAGGAGCCTTATTTTCTCATTTTTCATAATTTTATCCTCCTATTTATTTTATATATATTATTTTAAATAAAATGAAAAATAAGATAAATTGAATTTGGTGTAATTGGAGAAGTTTGAAGATGATTCTTAGAACTTGCTTGAATAATCTTTAACATTTTAATGCAATGAACTTGTTCTACCTTTTCTTCTCTCATTCACTTATCTTAGACTACCCACAGCAGGGTGTTAAATTTTTTCATTTAACACCCTGCCACGTCAGCTTAACACCTCTTTTAACACCCACTTTTTAACATGTCATACAGCAGCGTGTTATTCAAAGTATCAAAATTACTTTTTCACTTTCTCTCACTTCCACATCATTTAAACATATACATAATTTCATTTTTTTTAACCACAAACAATATTATTCATCACTTGATAAATCAAACATACAAATATTATTTAAAACGAAGAAGAAAACAAACACTCTAAACAAGGATGAAAGAGTTTGAAGATTTTAAAAGAAATGTGATACAAACAAGGACCATAATATGGTAGAAAATTTCTGAAATTTTTTGGTGTCCAAATGACACAAACCAAGTCTCTATTTATAGATCGTGAAAAATAAAAAATATTGATATAATTTTTTTTTTTTTTTTATTGATCAATCATTATTAAAATGTATTTTTAAAATAAGAAAAATAAAATCAAAAGCCTGCCACATGGCAGGATCTCATTGGCCAAACAAAATTTGACACCCGTGTCAAATTTTGACACCCAAAATTTGACACCCAAAATTGCTCCCCTGCTGTCTCCCACCCTCCTCTTTTGACACCTAAATAACCCTTCAAATACTCCCCTGCTGTGGCTGGTCTTATTTTGTCCACCTACCAATAAGATTCTTTCTTTTCTATTATTAAAAACTTTAATTGAAATAATATTTATAAAAGCTAAATAATTAAATAAAAAATGAAGAACAATTATGCAGTTGTGACTTAGGCTTAGTTCCATTAAGGATTTGATACTTCTCTTATAAAAAATCACAATAAAGAATAAATTATATAATTTCTTAAATAACAATAAAATAATAATAATAATGTAAACATAAATTTATACGGAAAATAAACAAAGTTAACCTGACAAATTAAATCTATAAGGCGTAATATTTTAATTGAAATAAGGCATTTCTTGACACGACACAACATAGCACCACGATTAATTTTTTTCACAATCTGATTAATTTTTTTTAAAAGAATAGGAATAAATTGGACAATAATTATTTTATTTTAATAAATAATAATTGTTTTTTTTGAATTTATATGTACAAATTCAATATTTTAAAAAATTAGATAAAATATAAAATTATATATTTAAATAGTAATAATTTGATAGTTTAAAATTTATCCAAATTAGTATTATTCTTTTTAATCTATTCTCAAGTTTCTAAATTGAAGAAATGATTTTAATAAATATGAATAATTCAAATTCAATTAACATGAGTAGTAATTATTTTTATTAAAATGTTAAAAGGCAAATGGGATGGTTGAGTGGTGACAATGAAAAAGAATAAATTACTACATAAATTTATAATAAAGATTTTATTTGACTTTAGTTTACAACTTTTTACATATTTTAATAGTAATTTCTAGGAAAGTTAATATTGAGATTATATAAATATTCTGAGAATTTGGTCTAATAAAATATATATTTATTAAAAGATCAAGATTGGTTGTTCATACTCAATTAGGCCAGAACCTACATATTTTCTGTCAAAAGAATGAATCAACTAATTTTAACTCAACAAACATGAAAAATCAAACTATATTCTCTTCTGTACACAACCAACAACAACAGAGATAAAGCTAATAGCTGTAAAGAAGATTCATAACTATCATAAATAAATCAAATCACATGATGAAGATGAAGAACTTCTACTACTTTTATCTATAATCTAGTTGTAATTTAAGCTGTCATCAACGATAATCTCGCCTTCTTCGTTGGCAAAGGACTTTCAACTTCCTGTTCCCCACCCAATTTACTTTTCATCCGACAATCAACTGTCAATCCAAAACCCAACTCCGGCAAAGCCGGTAAGTTCAGATCGAAATCGTGCAGAAGGTGACTATGGCTTGACCCAGCACCATCCGATGAAGAAACCGCGCTACTATTGCTGTTTCCTCCATCGTAGTGCCGACGCTTGTGACCGCCGAGCGCCTGACCTGTCGTGAACGATTTGTGACAGATCGTACACTCGTGCATCCTACCGCTAGGATTCAACGGATTGATTGCAGATACGTTTGTAATAGAGGTAGACGGTTGTTCATCGGCGGAAACAGAGACAGGTTTCCGATGACTGGCTTTATGTCCGCCGAGCGCTTGATATGAATTGAACGACTTATCACAGACGGTACACTTGTATGAACCCGATTTCGAATCTGACTGAATCGGTTGAGAGATTGGATCGTCTCTAGATCCACGAGCGAGCATGATGAGACAGATAGCCAAATACTCCTCTTCGGTGGATGATTCGGTGGACCGGGGACGCTTGGAACGACTCTTCTTCGTCCATGGCTGATCAATCGAGTGAGAATCAACATTAACAGTGGATGATTCCATGTGAAGCGAAGAATTCAAAGCTTGGAGAGCCATAGAAAGAGAGATGAAGATTTAGAGAGGTAAGTTTGTTTTTATTGAGATTGAGAGAGTGAAGAGTGTTGAGTGAGAAAACCTACACCTCTCTCTATATGTATATATATACAATATATACGTGTGAAGATAGAAAGACAGAAGAGGTGGGAAGTTGCGTGGGGAATGGCGGTGAATGTGTTGTGTTTGTGTAGGTTACAGAAAACCATTAAAATTATTTTTTATACACTTCCATTATCTAGTTTGTAAAGTAATTTTTAATTAAATGATTATTATTATAATAATAATATTGTAAGAAAGTAGCCTCTATGTACATTGATAAAAAAGTAATTTTATTTGTATTAAAAATATATTTTTTATTTTAATAATTTTTAATAATTTTCAGTTAAAGAGAAAGGGAGAGAGAGAGGGGATCACGTCTTTAAGAAGAGGTGATATGAGTTGGCAAAGGAGTGAGAGAAGTTGGTCAAGAAGTGTGGGATTAATGGAAGGCCACCTGTTCATGGTTTTATTATGACTGACTGCCGTCCAACTTTCATTTATCTTATCAAAACTTTAAATAATTAAAAAAATATACATATTATGGTTGACTGTGGATTTAAATGATTTTTTTAAAAAATAAACTTTAAATTCTGCCCAAATTGGTGATAATCTATCACGACCTTATATATGGTAGATTAAATATTGGATCATTTAATATTTGTGAGATATTCAATCAATTCATTCAGTTTAATTAATTTTATTATTAATTAAATAAAATTAATTAATAATATAAATATAATAATAATTTCATACAACTTTTTATTAAATAAAGAAAAATATATTATATTATCAAAAGATTATGTCACTAATAAATTTAATATTTTTTATTGATAAGAATATAATATAACACAATTATTTAATCATTTTTTAAAAAAATATGAATATAATAATAACTAAAAACAATTTTTTATTAAATAATGACATAAAATATGTTACATCATAGAGCATAACTTTTAATTAATATATTTTAATTGATTTTGATTAGTTTATTATATATATATTTAACTCTATTAATATTTTTTATTATATTAAAACCTTAAATTTGATTTGTATTTTATAGATTTAATGATTTCTTGTACTGATGGAACACATTTATTTAATAAAATAAGTTATTTGAATTTTTAGTTATTTAATTATTAAAATATTATTTTAAATTTTAAATTAAAATTTAATAAAGATAATTGATGAGAATTTGATAAAATCAAAAGAAAAAAAACATATCAAACTAGGTATTAGAAGTTCAGTGGGGGGAACTGCGAAGAAGGTGTTTGGTTGTTGGTAGATATAAACAGCTTTAATTCATCACCAATGACTTATTCTTATCGGTCAAAACAAACACATCGCATACTAACTTCTTTTTATTATATTTTATTTTATTTTTAATTTGGTCTTCATTACCGAGTAAGATTACTTCAAATCATCCTAATAAAATATTCAATATTACGTCGGCCTGCCCTTTTGCTTGCGTTGCAAGTTGCTCATCCATTGTTAACCAAACAACCACCAGCGATAATACCAGCAAACATAAATAATAATAATTAATTAATCAAAATCCATATTTGCATTTATAAAAGGTTTTAAATTTTAAAGTAAATTACAAAATTTATCTTATTTTTTAAATGGTGGGATGTAAAGATTGTTGGATCATTAAAAAGAAATGAATTACCTGTTTTATTATGAGAGTAAATGAATTCAATTGTTGGATTATTAAAAAGTAGATTTCTTATATTTAAAAAAGAAATAATTTATAAAAAAATTGTTATTATATATAAAATTGTTATACCTCATCTTTTTATATGAAAGCAACTAAATCTGTGGAATTTATTGATAAAATTTTAATAAAAGAGACTAAAGTGTCTATTTAAGTAAAATTTTAAATTAAGTAAACTTGTAGGATTTTAAATTTTGTTTATCTTAAGATTTTTTGAATTTATAAATTATTTTAATTTTACAATTTTATACGATAATACAATAATTAAATTAATTGATATTTTATAAATTCAAATAAATATTTATTATTTATTTATTTAAATAAAATCATTTAATTAATTTTATAATTATAATTTTTTTAGTTTCATTTATTTATTATTAGTATTTAATTAATTTATACTTAATTATATATATATATATATATATATATATATATATATATATATATATATATATATATATAAACAATAATTTAATATTCTTTTAATCTAAACTCTTACAAATTTAGTCCATATAAATAAAATTCAAATATTATACCACACAACACTACTTCAATTAACTACAATACTATCCACATTTGAAACTCTCAAAAACTCAAGTTTAAATTAAAAAAAAAAATGATAATAGAAACTCAAAGGTATATTTAATAGTTAATTTTAACAAAAATAATATATATATTTTTTTATTTATGAAAATGGGATGTCAATCTCAGAATAGATCAACAATATTATTATTTAATCACCTACAATGTGATAGTAATACACTTTCCTTTACACACTATTAAAAGTCAATGCTACAAAGTGAACTCAAATTGTGATTTCACTTGTATTGAAAGTGATAAGAAAATGATATTAATATTAATTTAACAATAAACTCATCATTCTCAGAACCCACCCATTTTTGGTGAATTGGTACACCAATAGATAGTAATGATCTAGAAGATTATTCTCATTTATAGTGATATTTTAAATCTACTTGCTCATGAAATTCTAGAAAGTTTCTTTATCTCATGTTTTATAATAGATTAATTGTGTGACCAACTAAATATATATTGACAATTCAAGATATATGGTTATTTGACTAACAACATAATAACCTAGTTTGGGTTATCTTATTTTAGGTAATATAACACACAAAATATACCCAATTCCCAAAAAAGTAAGACAAAATACTTTGATTTATGCATTTGTAGGTACCATAAAAAAAATGTAAATAAATTTAAAATTGTGTCAAACTATCATATTTTCAAATAAATATTAACGAATGATCGATCCGAATAAATAACTTAATAATCTACCCAAAAATACACATCTACAATAAACTTACAAATTAATACTAAATTGATAATCAAACTCTATAACGGAATTAAAGGAGTGATTTATAATTAAAAATTATCTTTCCATAATAACCAGTGACAGATATTTAATTTGGTGGGTTGGATCCATCAATACATTCAATGAATCTATTATTTTGGTTTATAGCCATTCAAATGGTAAAACAAACGCGTCATGGGCTATAACTTTTAAGTACTGATTAAGCTTTGTCATAATTTATTTATTTATTTAATTAATTTCATATAAGATAATCTTAAGTAAACAAAATTTAATACAGAGTAGACTAAACAACTTTAAAGTTTTTTTAAGTGATGAATTTATTTAAACTCAATTAAAATTGCAATAATAGCAATTAGTGGCACGATTTTTTGTTTGTAATTGGTGTAACCCTCTTGAGGTTTTTCTAGAATATTAATATATAACGTGGTGGGACAGCTTGCAAATAGTCTACCTGTCGAGCTTTTGTTGGGTTATATATAATGATCCGATCTCATTTTAAATGTTTCATTTTTTTTTATGAAGTTGCAAAGTTTAGTAGTTGTTTTTGTATAATTATTAACTAATCATTTTTGTAAATATGAAGTAATGGGACTGATTTTTCATTTGATCCCATCTAATTTTGAAGTGACTATACAAGTTAGTGAAATTATTGTTAATAAAAATGTTTATTCATTTATATTCGCTAGTAAAAAAGAACTCAATAACGATGGTAGTTATTAATAGTATTGGGACATAATAGTTTCTATAAATAATTAAGGACGGTGAAAAAGCGGTTGTCAGTTGTCGGTATTATGTGCTTGTCGGTATTGCCCAAAAACACATATACCAACCATTTTATTACCGTCGTCATAAAGCATTTTATGACAGCGTCTTTCACTATCGCCATAGAATACTTTATAACGGCGACTTCTATCGTAGCCATTGAGCACTCTATAACGATCCTTCTTACCGTCACCATAAAATACTTAATGTCGATTATTACCGTTTTTTTTAAACGAAAAATGGGACAACGGATTAAGTATGTAGCGACTTTTACCGTTGTTAAAGAGGACTTTATGACGACCACTCTTACCGTTGCCATAGAGAGCTCTATGACAACCACTCTTACCGTCGTCATAGAGTCTTCTATGACAATCTCTTATCGTCACCATTAAATACTCTATAATGAAGACATTTACTACCGCCGAGGACTCTATGACAACTACTTTTATCGGTCCTCTATGACAATTACTCTTACCATCACCGTATAATGTCCCAAAAATTCTCAATGTTGCACATTATTTCTTTATTAATAATACCAATAACAGACAAATATGTTGAGGGACTAAGATCATCTCCAACCCACCTGCAAACCCATCTCCATAATAGGTTTTAGCCCTCCAACCCACCTGCAAACTCAACTGCATTTTGAGTTTTTCTGCAAATTCTCTCTCCTCCATACCCAAATTTGCAGGGACACTATTCACATACTCAAAACTTTTCAAAACTTTCATTTTAGTCCTTTTAGTTTGTTTTTAATTAATTTACATAACTTATTTATATTTTAATTTGTTTACCTATTTTATTTATATTTTAATTTATTTATATAATTTATTTATATTTTAATTTATTTATATAATTTATTTATATTTTAATTTATTTATATTTTACTTTATTTATATGTTTAATTCATGATAATTTTAATTTGTTTATATAATTAATTTATATTTAAATTTGTTTATATTTATATTTTATATTTTTTAAGTATTATAAATTTATAATAATAAATAATATTGTATAAATAATTGATTTATAATTAGAATTTAAAAGTAATTAATGAGTTGTTGTAAAGTTATGGGTTCAATTTGTAATTTTAGATAAATATATAGATAATATTGAAAAAATTAAAAATTATTATAAAAAGGAATATTCTGAGAATATTCTTTTGAGTTTGAGTTTGAGTTTGGGTTTTTGGGTTGGAGATGAATTACTGTTTGATGGGATATTTACTGCATTTTGAGTTTGAGAATAAGTATTTGGGTTGGAGATGGCCTAAAGGATGAAACAAATGTTGTTATTTATTGAACTAAGTTAGATTGTTGTTGATGTTAGAACGGTTGAAGCATTAGGTTGTTTTTTAGTTCTTGCACTACCAATATTCCACTCTTTTTAATACTTAAAATTGTAAATAGTTATTTCATTCATATTAAAATATTTTTTTATGAAAGCATCACCCTAGTCAAACTTTCATTAAATGATTTTATAAAAGGTTAGATTTTCAAAATCTTCTCAGGATATAAAAAAATAAAAATAAAATAAATTGAGGTTTTGAAATATAATATTTTAATAATTTGAACCATAAAAGTTACTCTTACTTAAAAATAATATAGGTAAAATTAATTATGTTCAAATATAATATATATATAACATTATGATTAAAAAATTAGATAATAAATAATTTTTTTTGGGTTAAATTTGTAGATCATATTACCCAAATTCATCTGTATTTTTTTCTTCGCCTTAGTTGAGGCAAGACCAAAAATAGCATGTCATAATTTAATTTTTTATTTAGTTTAAAATTATAAGTGTTTTTATTTTATTTAAGCATTTTTTTTAAAAATAAATAATAATAATAATAATAATAATATAAATTAATTATATTATAACTTAAATAGTGAAATAAAATAATGAGTAACTAAATTAAAAATTATGTATTAAAAAGATTAATAAAAAATTTCAAATATTATAATAATTTAACAAATTGATATATATTATTTTAATTTTATAATATCAGATATTTAAATGTATTACATTTTATTTAGAATTAAAGAGATACAAAACCATCGATACAGTGCTTACAATACCGATGGTTTTTAAGTGCTATCTACATAGCTCAAATTTTGAGAATTTTTTAAGTGATAGCTAATAAACATAAAATACATATTATCACCGTTGTTCAGGTCATCATATTTTGTTTCCAGATTTTGTTTCCATGGTCATTTGTCATTGTTGTTAAAGTTTTTTTTTTTACTAGTGATCTATTTTGAGAGGTGTAAGCAATAAATTTTTATATACCCAATTTAAAAATAATTATTTTGATTATTTTTAAATAAATAAAATCAAAATAATTAAAACCAAGCCAACACATGATTAAATAAGTAATTGGAATTATTATTTTAATAATTAAATTCTAAATAATTAAGGATAATGGTTAAGAAAAAATAAATTAAATAATTTATGATGAATGTTATACTTATTTGATCTCAAATTAATTTTTAAAAAATCAGTTAAATAATTTAGATTAAATGTTATATCATTCATATGAAAAATAAATTATTTATTAAACCCAAAAATATATATATATATATATATATATATATATATATATAAAATAAATTGGCAAAATATATCTCATATTTATTAAAACTATTTGGTATATTTTTAAGATTGAAAACACAGTCAAAAGGGTAAAAGAAAAATCAATTACAAACAAACATTTAAATTAAAAATGGAGTGTGATCCTATGTGGCCGAAATCCGGAAGAACCATTGCAGTAGGAACCACAGTCATCAGATGAGCGTTGTATTTTCATCCAACGCCCATCAGCCATTGGCGTCGCCGCTGTAACGAAGGAGGAGCGCACTCGTAAAGCACAAGATCAATTAATGCGTGCCTCAACGCTATTAGCCGAAACGCGACGAAGCGCTTGATCGCGGATGGAACGCGGACGGAACACGAACGAAGCATATCCCACGTTTGATTTCTCGCCCGAAACGACGCCGTTTCACGTTGTATTGTTGTCTTACTCGCGACAAAGAACATATAAAAACGACTGCCATCTTTAATTTTTCAAAGATGGAACATTGTAATTTCTCCACCTTTTGATCTCTTTCAAAATGTAAAATCATCACTATACCCTGTTGATCATTTCCCCTAAACTTAGGAGCATCATTGTTGCCTATATCGACAACTGGCCGGATAACAGCCAAAAGATCATGAATGGTCTTTTGACTTAATTGAAGTCACTTGGTCGATGAACCGACCTTAAGAGGATATAAATAGCATCCATTGAGCAAACCAAAGGCAAGAAATTCACTCTCAAGCCTTCAATCATTTTTTTTAAAATACATCATTAAACCTTCAAGCTTTCTGAATTTTTGGAATTTTCGTGTAAGGCCTTAAGGCTCTAATCCAGGCATCCACGAAGCTTTCTAAGAACTAAGGAGTGTTCTCTAACGCTGAATAAGCTTCCAATCACCCTCTATTTCGAATTACCAATTTAGATTGAATTTTTTGCATTTTAGTTTTGACAATTTTGTTTACTCCCTAGTTCTTCGATTTCTTGATTGGAAAACGATATTTGAATTATTTATGAGCTTTCTATTGAAGCCAAACCCAATCAATCAACCTAAATAAAAAAACACCAAATTTGAATTTTGAAAATTTCAAAATCGGGTTTAATGTTCTTCAGCTATTACTCAAGAACAACAACCAAGAAAACTACCAAACATGTTACTAATGATGTTGGAAACCTATTTAGATCAGTTCTAATTCATCTCGATCATGTTTGATAAAAAAATATTATTTTTATAAAAAAAATAAAAAAAATTCAATTCTTGAATTGGTATAACCGAACAACTAGTTTTCAAGTTTTGGTTCCATTCAACCATATGAAGCACAATGCACAATGAAGCTATTGACAAGATCCTTACGCTTCATCAAAGTCCAAAAACCAGAAACCTATTTTTTTGTACCAAAACTTTTTGGTTTGAATGTAACCCCTTCCCGATGGAGTTATATATCGGGATGATATTTAAAATGATCTTGGGAACTTTGTCAAGCTTTCCATGCCATCGAATCAAAGGATTTGGGCCTCATATAAAAACATCAAAACCTGCAATTTTGATGTTCTTAAGGACCGTGAAACCTAACCCAAGTTAACCTCGACTAAGGGATTTGATCGAGGATTTCAACACCCCGACCGAGAATCTTCGAGCCTTGACTGAGGGAATCTGACCGAGGATCTTTGAAACTCGACCGAGAGTTTCTACACCCGATCAAGAATTCCCGCACCCGATCAAGAATCCCCACAACCGACCGAGGAACCTCAACACCTTGATCTAGGACTATGGCACCCGACCGAGCATCCTCGCACCTCGACCAAGAGATTACGATCTAGGACTGAGCGTTTTAACCCCGACCGATACAAATTTCACCTAGGAACGAGAATCCCGGTCCTTAGACCTGTTTGGTTCCACTTTTTTAATTTTCAAAATTATTTTTATAATTTTGTAAACCAAAACCATTTTCTAAAAATCTGAAAAAATTAGAAAATAATTTTCACAGGAGATATTTTATAAGGGCTCGTTTGAGATTTATTTTTAAACTTTAATGCCTTTTAAATTGATATTCTCAAGTACATTCTTCTTCAATCGTCATCGGCTATAGGTACCAACATTTAAATATTGTTGTTACAATTTTTAAATACACGAAAATCTTTCCATGTCTAAGACCAAAATAATTAGTGGTTAAATAAAACATTATATAACCAATTTTCCAAAAGTCAAAATTTTATAAAGTAGAGACCGTTTTTAACGAGTACTAAGGATATAGCGCGAAAGCCCTTTCCGGAATATCACTAAACTACGAAACTCTAGTTAGAAATAGGTATGTCGACTTTTTATTAATTTTAAATTGAAAATTAATTGGCGACTCTGTATGAAATGAATAATATTTTAAATTAATTAATTTAAATTAATTTAAATATATATTTTTAAAAATCAAATTTTAATTTAATTGTTTCAAATCTAAAAGATTATTTAAAATTTAATTATTTTTAATTCATTTTAAAATGTCAGAATATTCTCATAAATTTTTTTAAAATAATATTTTATTCTAAAATAATTTCTAACACGCAAGCAAGTCAATATTAAAAAATTAGATTTTCAAGGGTTACAAATGGATATGATAATTTTGATATTAAAATATAAATTTTTTAATTTAAAAAGTTTTGACGGTTAACTTTAACTTAAAAACATTTTTAATTAAAATAAAATAAGAAATCACTGGACTTTTAGGCCACTCTTGTCATTGATTATAGAATAATTATAAATGTAAACAATCCATTTTGTGTAGCAATCTTTGTGTTTATTGATTTTTAATTTGTTTAAAAATTTTATCTTAATAAATTGATATTTTGCTATTTAACCTGTAAGACATTTTGATACTTAATATATTATAAAGGTCAATAACTTTTATATGTTGTGTTTAGTTTGCAGATTTAGATATGTATTGCTCAGTGTTTACACTTAATTTTAACCTTTTTTATTGATGTAAATTTAAGACTAATTCAAGTCTTAATTTGTATTTAAATATTTTATTCTAGTTTCATAATATAATTTGTTATATTTGCAAATATCTGGAATTAATGAAATCGTTACGATTTTTTTTCAAATAAAAAAATCTTTAATTCCAATTTGAAATAGAATCATCATTTTAAAATAATAAAAAATAAACCTGACTTTATCTGGTATGATTAATTTTTTTTAAATATTATAATAAATTTTAAAATAGGTCATGAAAGTCAGGTTAGCTATACTAAGGACTAAGGTTAATTTGGTTGTAATTATTTAAAAAACTTAATTTAATTAAATGTTATTTTGTTTTTTCTTTTATTTATCATCATCTATTTCATTAATCAAGATATTAAAACACACTTTATTTTAAATTATTATTTTTTATTTTATTATTATATATTAATAATTTTAAGTTTATATATTTAATTTTTTATTTTATTTTTTGAATAATTAAATTATTTAATAAACCTGTAACTAAATTTTGAATATCATAATATTATTTTAACATATGCACTAATATTTATATATTAAATATTTACTTTTGCTAATAAAAAAAATGTTTCTTTTGACGTGGCAATTAGATAACCATGCCACACGTCATGCAAATATCGCTTCACAAAAGAGTATTCTAGAAACCAGTAGAACACAGACGCGTGGGGAGTGAATAAAAATGACTTGTTGACTAAATTTTGATGACGTGTCAAAGCCGTTGGGCAGACGCCACACGAGGAGCAAACCTAAAAAGACAATTCATATTGCCACGCAAGACCAGGTGTCGCCACGTGGATAGATATTAACTCTCAAAGTTCTTTTTCTACGTGCACTATTTGCTGAAGGCCGGTCAACCACTATATTCCAAACTTGGTCAAAATCTTTATTTGAATATGAATTGAAAATATTTAAATGATATTAAAAGTTAAGAAAAATGTAAATTTTAATTGATTTGTATGAAAGGATGTTGGATTATTTAAAAAATATTTTATGATTTTTAAATTTCATTTTGATAATACAAAATTTCTACTAAGTTTGTTTTGAGAAAAAAAAAAATAGGTCATCGCTTACCAAAATGCTACTCAACTTGTTTAAGTGTGTGAAATATAAGGAAGAAGTCAAATAAAGAAGTATTGTTTAAATTTAAATATTGATAAACTGTTTTGTAAGAGGATGAATCGTGTAGGACTGAAACATTCACTTAGCTATACTATTTTATTTTTATTTATTTTTTGTTTTTTTACTAGAGAAATTAAAAAAAGAAAATTAGAAAAGTGGTTGAAAATGAGTGAAATCATAGAAAATGTGATTGTCCTATAAGTTATTAACGTTCTCAAAGTTGATTTTTAGCCCATGTATAGAGAACGTGGGCGGGATGAATTGACTATGCATAAATTGACCATAAAAAAAATTTAAAATTAATGTTTGCCGCCATTCATTTGAAAAAAGAAAAGTTGTCGTTTCCTGACTGAATTTTTGTTTCTTTGGCTGTTGATTAATTCAATCCCAAATAGTGAGTTCATGATGAGGATTTAAAAAAAAAAAAAGTTTACATAATATTTTAAATTAGAATGTAACGCCAAAAATCGATATTTTTTGAAAAGGAGTTTTCGAACTCGATAGTCTTGCCGCATAACTCACATTCCTTTCTAGTGTCGAGTGAGACGATGAATCAAAATGATAGGCGCAACTAGAGTATATTTAAAATCGTCGATTTAGACTAGCTTTGAATTTTTTAGAGTTGTCACTTAATTTTACTTCTAAAAAAATTAGAAAAGAAAAATAATTTACGTATTCAAACGCATTTTAGAGATTATATTCTTGGTTCGGTGATTAGTTACACGTAAAAAATGGCATCGACACTATATCTCACTTGTCCGTCAAATGATGGTCTCTACTTTAATCTTTTGACCATTTAAAAAAAAATATCAGAGAAAACGCCTCGACGAACAACAAGCCATAGACAGTAACCGCTGTCTGGTTTCCTGATCCGTAGGGGAATCCTCTTCTATTCCTTTACATTCCATTCCAATGAACTAAGGTTATTACCTAAAGTCTCTAATATCAAGGTGAGCCTCCGTAGTGACGATCTCCAACCTTCCGAGGCAATGGCGAGGCCAGACGGAGCTTCTACCAGAAAACGGAATTGTAAATCGTAGAACATAGTTTATCTCTGTTCTTCATTGTTGGATTTCAGCTGCATCCAGGACAGAAGCTACATGACGACGAAGACGAGCTGACTCCTTGTGAAATTCTTCAGCATCGAACGCTAAGGTAATATTTTCTTTTGAACTGTCCACTCCTCTAGTAAGGATAGAATGGAAGTCTCAAAATCTCTTGTGAACCTCTAGCTCCTAACGGTAAGGTAATCTTTTCTTTGAACGGTCCACTCCTCCAGCATGGCTAGGATGGATGTCTCAAAATCTCTTGTGAAATCTTTCATCTCTGAACGCTAATGTAATTTTTTTAATTTGAACTGTCAATTCCTCCAACATGACTAGGATGTAAGTCTCAAACTCTTTTGTGAAATCCTTCAGTTCCGAACGCTAAGGTTATATTCTCTTTTGAACTGTCCATTCCCTTAGAATCGCTAAGTTGGAAGCTTTAAAATCCAATCTTCGTGAAATCCTCTAGCTCTGAACACTAAAGTAATCTTTTCTTTTTAATTGTCTATTCCTCCAACATGACTAGTATGAAAGCCTCAAAATCTCTTGTGAAATCAATTAGCTCCAAACGCTAAGGTAATTTTTTCTTTTGCATTGTCCACTCTTTTAGCATGGCTATGATGAAAGTCTCAAAATCTTTTGTGAAATCTTTTAGCTCCAAGTGCTAAGGTAATCTTCTAGTTTG
This sequence comes from Impatiens glandulifera, assembly GCF_907164915.1. NCBI lineage: Eukaryota > Viridiplantae > Streptophyta > Magnoliopsida > Ericales > Balsaminaceae > Impatiens > Impatiens glandulifera. Next base: position 110,755,844 of record NC_061862.1, on the reverse strand, counting down.
AACTATCCACTCCTCTAGCATCACTAGGGTGTAAATCTCAAAATCTCTTGTGAAATCTTTCAGTTCTGAACGCTAAGGTAATATTTTCTTATGATCTGTCCATTCCCTTAGCATTACTAAAGTGGAAGCTTCAAAATCCAATATTATAGAAATTCTCTTGTTCCTCAATCCTATTAGAATATTTGAGATACAAATAGATTTTTAAAGTCAAACAAAAAGTGTCGGTTCTATTGAATGTCATAAACCCCGTTTAGTTGTAAAATGTTGTCATCAACAAGAAGGCATTGACTTTCTAGAAACTTTTAGCCTGATTATGAAACATACTATCGTCCTGACTAACTTATCTCTTGTTTTCACTCATCAATGACCAATTCATCAACTTGACATCAATAATGTCGTTTTCATGGAACCCAAGAGGAAATTTTTATGTATCAACTCCTTGGTTTCATTCTTCCTAACTATTCTAACCTTATGTGCAAACTTCACAAAGCTCTCTATGTTCTCAAATAAGCCCCCGTGAATGACTTACAACTTTGAAAATTATTATTCTCTCCCTTAGTTTTTATGAATCTTAAACGATACATCTTATTCATTTATTACTCTCCTTCCCATATTACATCACTTTTTCTTGTTTACATGGATGATATCATATTTACTAGTAACTCCTCCTCTTACATCACCTCCATCATATCTAAACTCATCCACCTTTTTTCCATCAAAGAATTGGAATTACTACACTACTTTTTTAGTTTTGATGTTTCACGTTCTACCATTGATACTTTTCTCTATCAATTTAAATATATCAAAGACATTCTTCTTCGAACCAACATAAGTAATTCAAAACCTCTCCATACCCCAATCTTCTTTAGTCATCCTTATCTTGATACGATGGTGACATTCTCCCTGATTCATTCCTCTATTACAACATTGTTAGAGCTTTACAATATTTAACTAATACTTGATCAAACATTTTATTTGTTGTCAATCGTGCTATCCAATTTATGAAGTCACATCACTCATTGGACTAATGTAAAAGGAATTTTATGTTATCTTCGTCACATGTCTCACCATGGACTTTTCATTCGTTCATCCGCATCCATTGGACTTTTTGCCCTTTTTTACTCTAATTAGGATGGTTGTCTTAACGGCCATCATTCTACAATAGACTATTGAATATATTTTTGGTGATAACATTATCTCGTGGTATTTCAAGACGATTTAGCACGAAATCTAAATACCGAGCTTTAACCGATGCCACTATTGAACTTATTTGGCTTGAATCTCTACTACATGAATCTTGTCTCTCTCCCTCAATGGCACACTCTCTAGTGTGACAATATTAGTGTTGTCTTCCTCACTGTCAATCTTGTCTTCCAGCTCGTGTAAAACATATAGAGATTTATTTTCACTTCGTCCATAAACGTGTTGCTCAAAAATCTCTCATCATTCGGTACATACATACTGATGATCAAATTACTGACATACTCACCAAAGAACTTGTGTCAAATTGTTTTTCTCTACTACGTGACAAATTCACGGTGTGTGTCATTTTGTTTCATTTGCGGGATAATATTAAACAAAATAATTAAAATATACAAATGAATAATTACTTATTTTATATTTTAATCTTTTTTATACTTAGGCTTTTCATATTCTGTACTTTTTATATTTCTAAACTTTTCATATTCTTAAAATTTTCATTATCCGATTTATATATATATATATATTTATATATATTTATATATTGTATGTTCATATCTTTCTATCATCTGATCTTTCATTGATGTGTATTTTTATGGGGAGAATTCAATGAAATCATTGAAATGTATCAACAATTGTGATTTTGACCAAAAAAAAAATATGTTGGTTCGTTAAACCACTTTTATACCAGCTTAAAAAAGGTTCGCCGTGCCTAGTATAAACTATTTGCATTTTTTTTATAATTTTGAATTTTTTAAGAAAAAACGGTTAATAATATTTCATTAAACTCACAATAAGAAGATCATAATTTACTATTTATTTTCCTTAGAGGTAATAATATGGTTTATCTTTTATTATACATGGGTGATATTATTTTGATAACATATTAACATCTTCTAAAGATCTACCCAAGTCAATTATTTCACATTTGAGTTCTGACTTTTAAATTTGCAATGAAAGATTAATTTGGGAATTTGAATTACTTTTTGGATAATAAGGTAAGTCATCATAAGGGAAGTCTCTTTTTATCTCAACAGAAATATGTTGCTTCAGAACAGAGTCGTACCTGTGTTCGATAAGGCCTAAGGAAAAAAATGGGCTCTTTTGTTGCCGTAAAGTTAAGTATGCAATTTATATATATATATATATATATATATATATATATATATATATATATATATATATATATATATATATAAAACCAGAAACAATATTCCACGTCAATAAAAAGATAAAAAATAACAATATTTGAAATAACTAAATAAACATCACTCGTCACGCTGTTTTAGAAGCAAAAATATTGATCAAATCAGTATAATCTAATTGACGGACTATTTCTTTCACAATCGACAATATTGCTAGCCCATTTAGTCTATACTGTGACATTGTTGATTAAAGATAATTCTTGATTAACTTCAACTTTGAGAAACTTTTTTCTACCGATGCAACTATTACTGATATGGTTAACAAAATCTTATAGGTAACGTAAGTATTTAGGAATAAATCATTCAGTTTTGCTAGACATTGTAGCATATCAAATACTCTTTTTTTTCATTTTTTAAATAGCATCCCACTACCAGCAAATTTGAATACAATTCATCACCATTAATGTCTGAACGTCCATCGTGACTCAAAAAATGGTTGAAGCTCAAGCTAGTTACAGACTCACGTTTTAACTTCTACAAATTCAATAAATACCCTAATATTTCTTGATATTGTGTAAATTGTTCAAACCGAACTTGAAGCGAAGATCGAGCTTGATCATTTATAAACAAAAAATACTCAACTCTAAAAGACTCTTCACCAGATTGTGTCACATCATCATTGCCACTTTCATCAAATTATTTTTTTCTTCGAATGATGATTTTTTCTTCGAATGATGCGTTTTTCTCGTAATTTAGGTTCAATCATCATTTTACTTGCCATTTGTATAACTTCATTCATGGCACTAACAAATCCTTTTTTATTTAAACTCATCAAGAAATTGATCAAGTCTTTGTAAGAGGTTGATTGCAATATCAATATTCATATCTTCAGATTGGATAAATTTACTCATAGCATTTATTGTGTGTAACAAGTTATACCATATTACCATTCTAAAGCAAGAACTCAAAACTCTCAAGATCATATAATTCTAATGTCGCAACATCACTTTTTGTTTTAGAATCTTCAACAACTTTCTGCCAAGTCAAATAAAACATCTCTTATATGTACAATTTACTCTTTTATAGCTTTCACACTCTTAACATGACTTTCTCAGCGGGTATGTAACAATAGCTTAACAATCAAATCAGGCACCTTATCTTTAAAAAAATTTCATCTCTTTGTATAGGAAGAGAACAATGTATAAATGCGTTGAACCACTCCAAAGAAAGACTTGTCTTTACGACAATATTCCACCATATCAACTAATGCTAAATTAAGACTATGACAACCACATGGTGTGTAAAACCTCTAGAATTTATTTCAAGCAATTTTTTGTATACCTTTGTGTATTCCACTCATGTTAGATCCATTGTCGTACCCCTGTCCTCTTACGTCATCAATGTCAAGCCCAACTCTAGTTAACACATTCAGAATTTCACTTGATAACCCAAGACTTGATGTGTCATCCATCTTAAAAATTCAACACAATATTCTTCTACTTTTGGTGTGTCTGTTGAATCATCCACGCATCGTAGCACTAGAGACATTTTTTCTTGATGACTCACATCTGGAGTACAATCAAGTATTACTGAAAAATATTTTACATGTTTAACTTTTGTAATGATTTCCCTTTTCACTTTATTTACCAAAGTCTCTATCAACTCATTTTGAATTTTGAGACTTAAATATGTATATTGTGATTCCCTTGCTTCACAATGTCAAATATGTTCCTCCATCACTAGATCAAACTCAGCAACAATTTCTATCATTTGCAAAAATAGTCTATTGTTCTTGACATAAAGTTTCTCATCATTTCCTCGGAAGGTCAAAGTATTTTTGGCAAGTGTTTTCACAATGGAGATTATTCTTGTTAACACTTGCCTAAAATATTGTCTTTCTTTGATATTTTTTCAGCCTCTTTTCTAATTCAACCCAAGAAAATATGCAATTCATATGATCCCTACTATCTTCATGATGTTTAAGACTTCTATGTATATTATGCCAGTCTTTGTATCCGTCATAATCCAAATTCCTCATTCTATTAATCATTTGTTCAGTCTTGAACAACTTACAACATAAGCAAAATATTATATCTAATGAAATAGAATATACAAGTCATAGTCTATCGAATGTTTGTCCATTTTCTATTATCCGTGTATAATGCGATGAATCTAAATGCCTATTGTTACTATCCTTAGGAAACAAAAAATCATTCACTTTTTTTGGACCCATATATACCAAGTAATCTCTCAAGTTTTGACCAATGTTATTCCAATGTCTAGGATCCTCCAAATTCTCAGTCAAATTTAATTTTTCATTTTAAGAGTCATTCTCCAAGTTTTCATTCGATTCACCCAAATTGACAACCTCAACCAATTCTTCATTTCATAGTGACTTTGTTTTTCAATCACCAAATTATCTCCTAATTTCTCTCTTGATGTTATGTTATTTCTACTAAAATATTTGTTAATATCACCGGTGTGACTTTGAATTAATTCATTCTCCATTTGTTTCAATTTTCTCTTTTCAGCTCTAGACAAATGTTTATGAGACATTTTTCACAAGATCAATTCCAGTAGATACAACCAATTTCTTGTAGTTGGCAGATTCTAAAATTGTCACAATTTACAATTTCATCAAATAAAAATTGAATTCATCTATCTCTTTTTAAACAAAGTTAATTTAATCAACACAACCTAACTCAACAACACATTCATTCATACCATGGAGCAATATAAGTATAGAACTAGGATTTTGTCGTTTTAATATATTAGAACATCTGTTTTATGATTTTGAGTTCTCGCCTATAAATTCTAAAAAATCATAAATAATATAACTAAGAAAAATTATATAAATGCAAGTAAAGCACTAAAGCTCCATCTATTTCAGACATTTCATCAAAATCACATAAGTCTATAAGAGAAAATACTTATTTATTCAGCATGTAAGATCAACAAATTGAAGAATCAAACAAGATTTTAAGCAGATGATCAGATTAAGAATGATTGAAATTATTTGATAGCTTTGGGGCAATGAGATGACCAGATGGGGATTAAGGGCGACAACCGACATATTACGCAGGTAGAAATCATGGCAATCCTTTTGCATCATATAAAATATAATATATATATATATTAAAAATTTTGATCCCCTTGGTAGGCGGGGCCCTGAGACAATGGCCTCTCTCGCCTCTAAATTTTGTCCGGCCTAGCTTCAGAATTATAGAACTTGTAGATATGATAGTGCATCCTCTCTAAGAGAAAACCCTAAAGGAGCGGCGAAATTTGTGATCGACACGATCGACACGTTAATTGCGTGAGTTTGAACAAGGTCGGGAAAAGGGTCGCGAAGTCTTTGTCTATGATTGATTGAGGTTGGTCGCGATTCAATTCCTAGTCTACTGCACATGGTATTCATGTATTCTGTATTACTATATTCTGTATCTACTTTATTTGCTGCATAATTATGTTCTTCTACTAAGAAAGAAAAACACCAAGGCTAAGGAAATACAAGAATTTGTTCTTGAAGGTATAAAGCAAGATGTTGAAAATGAAATCAACAAGATAACCAAATAAATTATACATGAAAGCAACAAAGGTAAATAACCCGTTGTTGTTCAAAATATTGTTGAAACTGAAGCAAAAAAACAAGGGTAAAATGAAGGAATATGGAAGGTTGGATATAATGAAAGAGAAAATCTATTTGGGCTTAAAAATCCAATCATAAAACTACTGATGCATAAGAGATAATGTGCTCAACAAAGAGAAAATAATACAAATAACCATCCAATTGAATGTACATTATCTTCAAGATTAGAACCTATTAAGAAAAAGAAAAATACGATAAGATAGTAAATTGTTCAATGAAAACAGTGGGAGCTGATGAAGTCTCCAAAATTAAAACCTATACTAACAAGAGCAATTCCACTGTAAGGTAAATGAAGTCTGAAAAAAGAATGCAGAAAAGAAAACAGAGGATCATGCATACAAAGGTCAAATCTACTTGGGTGATTTTAAAACAAAAGTCGAGATTATTAACTCTCCTTTTGAATTTAAATTGTCCACTGAAGTGGAGAAATGCGAGAAAGAATGGGAAAGTGTAGTTGTTGGGAACTACATAGGAAAGAACCATGTATTTTTCCCAATCACCAAGGAAGCACTAATGAAACAATAGGAGTAAAAGGGACTAGAGAATGTTTCTGTAAACATCAATGATCTTTATTTTCTGTAATTCAATAAGGGAACAAACTTGGATGATTTTTGGTCATACTTATATTGAATCTAACTGTATGAAGCTGGAGAGATGGTTTGAAGAATTGAGCCTTCTAAGAAAATAAGAAAACGACCTAAATATGTTTCAAGCTTAGGAACATCTTAATACACATGTATATGCAGAAGCTCTAAGTCACTTTGTTAGTCTATTGGGAAAACAATTATATATGGACTCAATTAAAGAGGGAGAAGATCATCTTACTTTTGCTAGAATAAACATTGAAGTGCATCCACAAAGTAGACTACTAAATAACATTACAATTATTGATAGGAAGTGAAAACTCACCGTCATGGAAATCTCATATGAATGGAAGCCAAACATGTGTGTTTTTTGTAATATTTTTCAACATGCTATTACTAAATGTGTAAAAGCAATTGAAGAAGAGCATAAAATCCTGAAAGCCCGGGAAAGGAAAAGTAGGAAAATGAAACGGAAGAATTGAGGATGAAATAGCATATTATGAAAGTCAAGAATAATGATAAAGAAGACAAACATGAGGAAAATAGAGATGAAGAAATCAAGGAAAAATTAGAGAAGGGAGAAAACAATGAAATTGAATAAACAAAGGATGCTGAAAAAGTTCAATCTGAAGATAAGAAAGATGAACAAGCAAAAGAAGAAAGCAAATAAATATCAGAGGAGAAGAGTGATGAGGAAACTAGGGTCGTTGATCCTCAATCCCGCAAAAATGAAGTAGAGAAAATCATTGATAAAAGCCCTGAAATTCTGAAAAAGAATTTATTTTATCAGATCAATACAAGTTCATACAAAGGTAGACTAAACACTATGAGCAGACATGCATCATCATCTACTATAATTCAAACACCTTTCGTGAAGTATGAGCAAGGAACGAGACGTGGAAGAAAGCAACATGGCCTACAAGACAAATATGGAAATAACATGAAAGATTGTGATCGTTAATTGTAATATTTGTTTGTACTGTTATTTGATTGTCACCATTCAAAAACTCTAGGATCGTCTGTTTGTCATCTTATAATCAAATCTAGGGTTTGTCTAGTTTTGATTATTGACATCCCACTTTTTGGACATTTTATTGAAATAGTGTTAAACCGTTTAAAAAAAACATGTCATTACGTAAACCTTCCTTCACTTCAGTTGACACAAATTGGTTCATAATACGACTCATTATCAAACTCTTGTGGAGCTTTACAATATCTCGTGTTTACGAGACCTGACATCTTGTGTGTATTTGAGTGATACTCTAATCTTTTGGTCTGCAAAACATCAAACCACTTTTTACCGTTCGAGTGCAGAAGATGAATATAGGGGTGTCACGAATGTCGTGTTTGAATTGGCTACGAAATCTCCTTTTAGAGTTACATTGTTCAATTTCAAAGGCTACTCTTTTTGTTGTGACAATGTCAACGTTATTTATCTATCTAGAATCATGTTCAACATCAGTGCATAAAGCATATTGAAATGGATATGCATTTTGTCTGTGAAAAATAGCTCATAGACATGTATGTGTGCTTAATGAATGTTCCCATGAGAAAAGATCTAATCTAAACACACGATAAAAGTATATATAAAGATAAAGTGGTAAAGAATAATAAAGAACATAAAATATAACGAGGTTCGACCAATAATACCTACATCCTCGGGGAGTCGTCTATTCTATTGATTTTCTATGTAATAATGGTCCAAGTAACATATGTTACAATGTCTCTATTTATAGAAGTACAACAAAAGACAATAGACTAAAATATTACTCCTAAGCTCAATAAAAATTTAAAACTCATTATAATATATAAACTCTAATAAAATATGAGTCCAAAACTCAACAATATCAAATTATATACAAGTCTTCTATTGATTTTGTTGAAATCGTTTTGGGACACTCTAAACATTCGTCTTCTTTTAGGGAGAGTGTTATGAAAATATTCTGTTTCTAAAATAAAATAAAATAATAATAATAATTAAGTATTCTGTAATTGTGTTATTGTTTATGGAACCTCTCCTCATAATTGATGTTTTAATATTTTCTTATTTTTAAAAATTTTAAATGGAAGGATTAAGATCTTTCATAGCCACGACATTAATTCAATAATTCGAAAAATCGTTTGATCACCTAAACCTATTTGTGTCTATTTAAGCTAATTTTTGGGTTTTCTTTTGTCCTTTAATATATGAGTATTTTATTTTATCTTATTTAATTTGATGATCAAATGTGATTCATGTCTTGATGATGCCACTAATTAATTAGTGATTATCACAAACACGAGATTGGTAATGGACCATAATGTCTAAATAGAACATACCTAATTATTTGTGTAACCAATTAAAAACCGTATCTAATTAAAACGAGTTGAATGTCATATACGGCTAGTTGATTTTTTTTTTTAAATTAAGATCAGTGAATCTTAAGTTTAACCTTCCATTGCCTAAAAGTCCAAACTCACCTAATTCAATTTTTCATTTTAATTTTAAACTCTAATAATACTTTATTATTCATTATAACTCAAGTGTATCCGACTAATAAAATATATACTAGTTTAGAGGGAGAGAAACTAGTTATTCATTTCTTACTTAAAAATATAGAAAAATAAATTTTAATTGAAGGTTGACAAAGTTATTAAAATAGCGAGTTGATTATTAAAATTTTACGATTTTAAAAGGAAAAAAGCTCACTTAGACGTATGTACTTGTACAACTAGCTCACTTAAGTATGTACTAATAAAATGTTATTTAAACGTATGTACTATCAAAAATTGGCTCATTTAGCCTCTTTTAGTAACTATGATTAACTTTTATTTTTAAATTTATATATTTATTAATTAAATATTAATATATTTTCTCTCTCTTCCCTTTTCATTTATTATTTCATTTATTACTAATAAATGAACCTTCTATTTTTATCTTTTTTATAATTTTTTATTATTTTTAGATGAGTATTTATGATTGATTGTTTTAATTTTATTTTATATATGAGCATTCATAATTAATTATTTTAATTTTATATTTCTTTTTCTTTTTTATATATATTTTTTATATTCACATTAATTATTAATTATTTTAAAATTGTTTGATCCCAATAATTGAATATAACAATGAAAATTCTTTCAACAATAAAAATCCTTCAACATAAAAATAAATTAATTAAGAATTAAGAATTGAATAATAATAAAAACTCATTCATCAAATACTAAAAGAGTAATAATCAAATATTAGACAAAACAATTCTTTTACTACTAATATAAGTTCGTGAATAAAAATTAAATAACAAATTATTAATTTCATTTTTATTTATATTAAACTAAATTAAAAAATAACCTTTTTCATTTTTATTATATTAAATTAAATAAGATAAAACCCTTCAAAAAAATATTACAGTAAAATATAAAATTCATAAATAAGTTGTTAAATTTTTTAAAAAAAAATGAGAATTTAAGAAATATAAGAAATAAAAACTAATAAAAAAAAAAGATGAAAGGTAAGAAATTAATATTAAAATAATAAAAAAAAATTAAGAATAAAATAAATTACCTAGTTTAATTAATGAAAAAGAAGGAGAGAGAAAATTTATTAATATTTAATTAATAAATATATAAATTTAAAAATAAAAGTTAACCATGGTTATTAAAAGAGGCTAAATGAGCCAATTTTTGATAGTATATAGGTTTAAATGACATTTTATTAGTACATACGTCTAAATGAGCTAGTTGTACAAGTACATACGTCTAAGTGAGCTTTTTTCCATTTTAAAATTTCATATAAGATTAACGAGTTTAATTTTAAGTAATGAAATATTTTGAATAGGTAAACTCTTACTATTTTAAATTTACTATAATAAGATTTTATGATTTAAAAGTTTATAAATAATTTCGATTTTACGTTTAAAAAAATAAATTTATATTTAAAAATTAAAATTATTATTTATTCAAATAAATTAATTAATATAATTAATTTTGTAACTATAAAATATTATAGTGTTATTTACTTATTATTAATATTTAATTAATTTTATATTTAAATATATAATTTTTTAAATTGACTAAGTATAAAATATTTAATTATATATATAAATAAAAAATAATAAATAAATATTATTTTTTAAAATTAAACTCTTACGATTTTAAGTAAACTCTAAATTTTAGATGTTTACCATTAGTTAACAATTTTACATAAACTCTTAATTTTGAGAGTTTGATGTTGACTATAAATTATTCTACTTTTGTGATTCGTAAGGTGAGGAAAAGATAATATTATTTGATCAAGTTTAAAAAAAAAAATTAATGTTCAATCAACCCCATTTATTTATATATATATTATTATTATTTTATAAGAAAAAATATTATAATGAATATATAATATTAGTTAGAACTACAAACTTTATATATATATATATATATATATATATATATATATATATATATATATATATATATCAAGTTCTATAATATAATTTTCTTTTATAAAAATGGTTAAGATTATTAGAATTGGAATTGAAATTAAAATTAACCATTAGAATTATATTATATTGGTATTAATTAAAATTTATTTTTTTTAAAAATTAAAAATCTAATTCAATTTTAATTTTTATATTTAAAAAAATACTAATAAAATAAATTTAAATATATACTATATATTAATAAGATATTAGTTTGACACTCTATTAGGATATTTTAGGTGTGAAAAATTCTTGACTAGAGGTCGATTCTCACTCAAAAATAATAATATTAGTTCGACATTTTAATTTATTAAATTTAAAAAATATATATACATTTTAACTTCTTAAATTAAAAAATTAAATATATATATTTAAGTTCAAAATGTTAAATTATTAAATTATTTTAAGAAAAATTGGTTCGATATTTTAGTTTTATAAATTAAAAAAATAAATTATAGGTTGAGCACATTAACAGTTATAAACGATAAAACAATAAAATATTTTTGTTTAGAAAATATTAAAAAGAATTATTTAAAATTATAATTACATCTAAAAATAGTGAAATTAAGAATTATAAAAACACATTGATTTAAAATTCTTTACAATTCTAATTTTATTTCCAATTTCAATTCTTAATCTTAGTTGGTTTATCATATAAGAATTGGAATTACACGCCCAATTTCAATTATTTAAATTTCATGGTTATCAAACACATTCAAAGAAAAGGGAAAAAATCATTATCTTCACTCATGTTTAGCATTGTAAGGTCACTCGATTTTCTTTTCATCACTCATTTTTTAGTTGGTGTTTTGTTTTATTCAATTTATATCTTGTTTAGTTATATTAGATTTTGTTATTCAAAATTTTTATAATCTGAATAATATTTCTAACGGTTGGTGGGTCGTTTTTCTTAGTATTAAAGGAAATAAAATTATTAAATTAAAAGTTATTTTTTAATTTTTCAATAAAGTGTCACCAAAATGACTTAGAGGTATTCTCACTATTTCAATGAGTTTATCACTTTTTTTTTTTTTAAGATATGTAGATGATAAGGTATCCTTTGTCAAAATATTTTTTGGTGTTACTTATAAACCCAATTAAGAACAATTTTTATTATCGTTTAAAATATTTGATAAAAATTATTATGACACATAATCTAGTTTGTTTGACTTACTCTATTTCATCACTTTATTATTATAAATCGTTATCTTAAAAAAGTTATAAGATGGTTTGATATCTTTTATTAAAATTTTAATTATTACAAATATGTTATATTATTTAACTTTTAGACTTTATTTAATTGTTTTGATTTTAAGATTTAGACTTTATTTAATTGTTTTGATTTTGTTGATGCTGTTATAATAATTTAAATATTATATATAATTTTTTATTTGAATTAATAAAAAAACAAAATAAAAAATATTATTTAGTCAAAGGACCTTAAAGTTGGATGTCACTATATTTGATAATTAATACAACAATTAAAAATGTAATTTAGGCTCTTAATAATTTAATTTTTAATATTCCGATATGCACTTAGAAAAGTTCACCATCCCCTCTAGAGTGGGCTAAAATATTATAATTGGACCTGTAAACCTCTAATTAATTGAGCCCATTGTCTTTGTATATTTCATGCTAAAACTGATTCATTAAATGCTTAGAAGATATTTATTAGTTTATATTTAAAAAAAATAAAAAAGTTTTATTATTTTTTTTATAAGAAATTAATTCTTATTAAATTTAATAAAATTTTCATATAAAAAATTAACTAATAAATAATACAATAATAACATCTATAAAATTAAAATTAATAATTGATAATCTATATATCAAATTGTATAAACAATTTAAAAAAAAATAAAACTTAAAGTGGAAAAAATTCAGCCATCATTTGATTTGCTGAGGATTCTTCCAAAAAAGAACTCATTTGAGTTTTTGAACGATAACTATTGAAGTAGATGAAACTGAACGAACAAATGAAACGGTGTTGAAAAAATCTCTACTAGAGATTTTTGAGCTGTAATTAAAATTATCCTTATTTGAGGGTTGGTAAAGAACGCCAAAAAATACTAATGGACCATCTATATATATGACCAAAATAGTGACAAATTCATATAAATTATGAGAGGATAAATGTAAGAGATATGTAATGAAAGATCAAATCGAGTAACTTCTTATCGAAAAAAAATAACTATAGTTCCGATTATTTTGTTTCCTTTGCTGCTCAGAAAAAGACGGACACGAACTCAATAAAGAAATATAAACACAATCGGAGGGTATGAACAGTAAACGACTTACCAACGATTTGGAGTATATTCGAACTATACAAATCTGAGACAAAAAACCAATCCGATTGAAACAGGATGTCGAACTGGACAAAACGTAACATTACTCAAATCTGAGTTTTGAAAAAAATATCAAGTCATCATTCCATGCTAAAAAAAAGCATTGAAAGAATAACTTTTTTTTTAAAGTTTATTTTTTAGAAAGTGAAATTAAATCTTTAACAAATGTCATCATCCATGCTCTATTTTGTTATATTATTTTACAATAATATATATATATATATACGATTTCCGTTTTACATTAATTTGGGTATTCACGCAAGAATAAATAAGTACAAATCAATCCGATTTTCTCCTTTCTCTCTATAGCTAGGTTTTGTTAAGAGAACTACAATATAGCTTATGTGTCACATTATATTTATATTCCAAAAATCTTTGTAAATATGTCCAATGTTAATTTTATCCTTAAAATTAAGAATATCTGATTTGTTGGTTTGGATCTGATGTTGGAACTGAAATTGGATGCTGAGAAACTAAGAAATAAAATTTGGAAGAAAGTTACATTTGGTATAAAATTGTGTAATGAAAACTATTTTTTTAATTTATAAGTTTGGTTGATATTTATATTATATTATTTATATTTTAAAAATGTATTTATATATATTTAATTAAAAGTAATAATATTAGAATTGAATGTTACAATCAAAATAATTTTTAATGACATTTGAGATTTTTAATACTAATGCCTAATAACCCATGAATCATACTATTATAAAAAATATCAACATTACCAAATTATTATCAATTACTATTTTTAATTAAAAAAGTTTATTTAAATAATAAACATAAATTTTAGAAATTGGTAATTAATAATTAACTTAATTATGATTTTCCACTTTTAATGATTTCTCCTGCTCATAAAATTAGAATTAGAATTTTAATTTCAATATTAATTTCAATTTCAATAATAATTTTAATTTCAATTTCACTCGTTCAAACATTCAAACATAATATCAATAAATATTTCAAATATTTGTTTGTGTAATTTATAACGCCTTAAATTTGCAATTGATTGATTATTCAAATTTCCAATCTTTCTGAAAATAACGTAACAAAATAGATAAATTATGTAATTTATCTTCCTTCAAGAAATAGTCATTCCAATTTTATAATTCTTTACGCTAATGTATTGATTTCCTTTATCTTATTTTTTTAGTTTATAACTCTTTATATATGCGATTAACTAATTATATAGTTTATAATTATGATTTGATTATTTAAGTTTGGGTTAATAATAAGTTAGAATTAATCAATATGTTGTGTTTGACTATTTTTTTTTAACTTAGAGTTTATTTTGTAGCTAGGTATTTTTAAAGTGGAAAAGAGATGATTGATTGTATTTTTACATTGGAAAAATTGATTGTATGCTATACATGTAAGGACAGACGAATAATGAATTAAATTGAATAATGAATTAAATTGCATTGTCCCATAATATATTATGTGACGTCCAGCACATCTAAAAGTTTATATATATATATATATATATATATATATATATATATATATTATTAACTCTGTATTATCAATTCATTCAAAATAAACTTTTTCTTTATATTCTTATATGGTATTAGAGTCGCTACCGTCAAATTTTGATTTCATCTACCACAATCCAGTTTAGCTTCGATCATCGATGCACAAGTGCGGTCAGATTTTGATTTCGAATATTTTTTTATTTTCAGATCTGATTTGATTTTCTAAATGATCTACTGCTTTCTGATTCGCTGAGCAGTCTAAGTTCTTTATTGAAAACTTTGGCGGGTTATTGGTATTTTTTTCATGCTTTGGATTTTTCCTTTATGTCTGTCAATATGGATCGTATGGAGGCATCATGTATTATGGTTATGTTATCAGGAGACAACTATGATTTGTGGTTCGAATCTATGAAGAGTTTTTTGATTGGTAAGAAGTTGTAGCGATATGTCACTAGAGATTTCATTGTACCAATAAAACATGTTGGATCTTCTTCTACTCCGCCGACTACAAAAGAAACTGACAATTATTGTGTGGCTATTGATGACTGGGATAGTAAGAATCATACAATTCTTACCTGGATTCAAAATACGTCATCTAGGAATATCCAAATCCAGCTTCGGCGAATGGATACCGCCAAGATGGCTTGGGATTATCTAAAAGATCGATTCCAAGATACCGTAAGAATGCACCACTATCAATTGTTGAGTTCGTTACATGCACTGAAACATGAGCCAAGAAAATCCTTAGACGATTTCTTCTCTACTATCCAGTCACTCTGGGATCGCATTGACGAGTCAAGCATTAATGACTATTCATGGATCATTGCTCCATCGTCATTCATTGTCTTCGTTAGACATAACTATGAATGAGATCTCTTTTGAGGTTACTCGTCTTGCCATAGTTCGATCTCCTACTACTGATTTTGTTATGATCGTTTCATCTTCTCTACTCGTGTTTCCTCGTAAGAATGCGCAGAAAGATGCTTGATCAGATAAGTCTGCTAGATGTCGTCGTTGTCGGAATGCTGATCATGTGTACACTCATTGCCCCAACATTGAGTGTCGTTATTGCCATCAAAAAGGTCATGTCCTTCATAAATGCCCAAAACTAGGTCATTCATCTTCTTCAACTGGCTCTCTTCCTCCTCCATAGCCGCCGCCATAAATGATTTGCAATCGCCTCAGTCCATTAATCCCACCCTTATGGATATTCATAAACTGCTCACTTAGGTTTTATCTATCAATCCTTCATTAGCCACCACATAAGGTAATCAATAATGGTTCATAGACTCTACTTATTGTGACCATATGACATCTAACATTAATATGTTGCATTACCTAAAACTCTCACCACATCACCTCCCATTCACACAGTAAATGGTGCAACTATGCACATCATACATACTGGTCATGTCACTTTACTATCTCTCCAAGATATCTACTACATTCTCTATTTAACATTAAACCTTGTTTCTGTTAGTTAGTTGGTTGAGCAGGGATTTATTGTTACTTTTATATCTTCTGGTGTACAGGTTCAGGATTCATAGACATGTCAAATTCTTGGGACGGGATGCAAGACGGGTTGCCTGTTTGATCTTTCTTCCCTTCAACCTTTTCCTTCAATTTCTGCTTCTGTTTCTCCTTCCTCCATTTATTATTGGCATCTTAAACTCGGACATGCTTCATTAAATAAACTTCGGTCTCTTGTTGCTAAAGGTTTTTTGGGTCCTATTCAATTTGAGTCATTTGATTGTGTGCATTGTAAGCTTGACAAACAACTAACACTTTCTTTTTTGAATAATCATTCTATTGCTGATAAACCTTTTTCGCTAGTTCACTCAAATATTTGGGGGTCCTCCCCTATTGGTACATTTCATGGTTATCGATATTTGTGATATTTGTTGATGATTATTCACGTTTTACTTGGATTTATTTTTTGAAAAATCGTTCTGAACTTGCCTCTACTTATTTAATTTTTGCAAAAATGATTCAAACACAATTCTCATGCCCTATTAAAACACTTCGTACCGACAATGCTCTAGAATACAATGATTCTACCTTTCTTAATTTTCTTTTTGCCTAGGGTACTGTTATTCAACGCTCGTGTTCTTACACCTCACAATAAAATGGTAGAGCTGAACGTAAATATAGACACATTTTAAATACTATTTGTGCCATGCTTCTTTTTGCTTCATGTCCAGATCAGTTTTGGGGGGAAGCTTCCCTTACTTTTGTCTATACAATCAACCGAATGCCATCTTCTGTACTTCAGGATGTCACTCCTTACCAAAAACTCTTTGGTCAACCACCAGATTACTCCATTCTTCGACCATTTTGTTGTGTCCGTTTTGTCCACCCCCGCATGAATGAAACAAATTGGAGCCTCGGAATTCTCTGTATTGTTTTTTTGGGATATGGGGTAGAGCATAAGGGCTATCGTTGTTGGGATCCTATGTCAAATTGGATTCGTGTTTCTCGTCATGTCACCTTTTAGGAACATAAGATGTTCTCTTTTGAGTCCAAGTTTTCCACTCCTTTTCAGACTGTTTCTCCATTTTTTGTTTTAGATTCATTCTCTTCTTTTACAGGTCCTGAGATCACACAAAATTCTGTTGACACTTTCGTTTCTCCCCCATCACCCCAGCTGACCCACTTGCATCTCCTGAACAGGTACCTAACCCACCCGCGTCTCCTGAACAAGTACCTAATTAGGTACATCATGTCCCTGCTGCCACTGATCGACATTCTACCCGGGTACATTGTCTTCCTCATAATCTCCAAGATTACCATTGTTTCTATGCCATTCTATCTAACCATGAGCCTAAGACCTTTCGTGAGGCAAATTGTGATCTATTGTGGCGTGAGGCTATGTCGAAGGAACCTGACAAGAAATCTATTAGTTGCAAATGAATTTACAAGATCAAAACAAATTCTGATGGATCTATTGAGCGCTACAAAGCTCGTCTTGTGGCCATGGGTTTCTTACATGAGTATGGCATTGACTATGAAGAGACTTTTGCTCCCGTTTCCCGTTTTACTTCTGTTTGTTGTCTTTTGGCTATTGCTATTGCTCGTCGATGGTCTCTTCACTAGTCAGATGTAAAGAATGCTTTTATTCATGAAGATCTTTATGAGGAGGTTCATATGAGTCCATGTTGAGTTATGGAGCCTACACTTATAATAAACTCTACATTGTTAATTAGAGTTTATTGGGTTTTCTTTTTGGTTTTGGACTTGGGCCTGACCAAAGTTATTTAGGTTTATTACTTGAATGTTTACCCTATAAATATGTGATTATTAAGGGTTTACATTATGAAGACAGAAATTTAGAGAGATAAAGTGTGAGGCAAAAAACTCTGTATTCCTTCTTCTTCTTCATAGTGAAATCTGGTGGTGGCTGAAGTGGATGTAACTCAATTTGAGTGAACCACTATAAATCTGTGTGTTCTTGTGTTCTTCTTTCTTGTGTTTTTTACAGATTGTTTTCAAGTAGGTCGGATTTGGGAGATACAAATCCTAAAAACTGGTATCATAGCAATTAAGCTAAATCTGAGCATTGGAAACAATGGCAAGTGAGAACAGTATAGGACATGGGATTGGAAGATTTGATGGGACATATTATGCCTTTTGGAGAATGCAGATTGAATATTATCTCTATGGAAAGAAGCTTCATGTTCATTTGAGTGAGAAACCAGAGAAGATGGATGAAGCTGGATGGAAACTCCTTGATAGACATGTTTTGGGAGTTGTCCGATTGACGCCAGCCAAGACGGTTGCTCACAATGTAGCAAAGGAGAAGACCACCATGGGTCTGATGAAAGCTCTTTCTGATATGTATGAGAGGCCATCTGCTAACAACAAGGTACACTTAATGAAAAGACTCTTTTACTTAAGAATGGTTGATGGTACTTCTGTCACTACTCATTTGAATGAATTCAATACAATTGTGAATCAATTATTATCTGTTGAGATTGATTTTGGGGATGAAGTTAGTGCCTTGATTTTGTTAGCATCTCTACCAAATAGTTGGGAACCTATGAGGGCAGCAATTAGTAATTCAGTTGGAAATGCTAAACTGAAATTTGTTGAAGTTAGAGATCGTATTCTTGCTGAAGAGGTTCGTAAAATTGATTCTGGTGAAACATTCAAAGGTTCTGCTCTGAATGTGGAAAATAGGGGAAGATGTAATGATAGAAATTTCAACCGAGGTAAGAGCACATCTATGTCAAGGAGAAGGAGGAGTCAGTCCAAGTCTGGGCGGACATTTGAGTGCTGGAATTGTGGTAAATAGGGTCATTTAAAGAGGAACTGCAAAGCACCGAAGAAAAATGGTGATGATAAAAATGATGCAGCCAACGTTGTTACAGAATCTGTCACTGATGCGTTACTTCTATCTGTTAATAGCCCGATAGGTTCATGGGTTTTGGACTCAGGAGCATCTTTCCACACCACTGCCCACAAAGAATTAATGGAGAATTATGTGGCTGGAAACTGTGGGAAAGTTTATCTCGCAGATGGTGAGCCACTAGATATTATTGGCATGGGGGACATTAAATTTAAGATGGTAAATGGTTCTGTTTGGAAGATTAATAAGGTGAGACACAATCCAGGTTTAATACGCAATTTGATCTCTCTTACACAACTTGATGAAGAAGGTCATAATTTCAGTTGTGGAAATGGTGCGTGGAAGGTGACTAAAGGAGCAATAGTTGTTGCTCGAGGTCACAAAACTGGAACATTATACACGACTTCAACTTGCAGAGAATCAGTTACTGGTGTAGTTGATGACTCGAAGAACAGTGAGCTGTGGCATTGCAGGTTGGGCCATATGAGCGAAAAAGGGATGAAAATTCTTTTGAAAAATGGACAGATTCCAGAACTGAAGTCTGTTGAACATCAGTTATGTGAAACTTACATTCTTGGAAAACGGAAACGGGTGAGTTTCTTAAAAATTGGGAAGGAGCTCAAGAAAAAAGGCTAGAGTTGGTACACACTAATGTGTGGGGACCTGCACATGTTTCTTCTATTGACGGATCACAATACTACGTGACATTTATAGATGATTCGACAAGAAATGTATGAGTATATTTTATGAAGCACAAGTCTGAAGTATTTGTTATTTTCAAGAAATGGAAGGCTTTGGTTGAAAATGAAACAAATCAGAAAGTTAAGTGCTTGAGATCCGACAACGGAGGTGAATATATCAATTCAGACTTTAAAGAGTATTGTGTTATGAATGGGATCAGTATGGTGAAGATTGTTCCCCGAACGCCTCAAGAGAATGGAGTAGCTGAACGAATGAATCGAACATTGAACGAGCGTGCTAGAAGCATGAGATTGCATGTAGAGCTGCCTAAAACCTTCTGGGTAGAAGCTATTAATACTGCTGCCTATTTGATAAACAGGAGACCCTCTGTTCTTCTTGAATTCAGAATTCCTGAAGAAGCCTAGAGCAATTAAAAGGTAAACCTTTCTTATTTGAAAGTGTTTGGTTGTTTATCATATGTTCATATTAATGAATGTGATAGAAGCAAGCTTGATCCAAAGTCTAATAAATGTTTTTTTATTGGTTATGGTGATATCGAGTTTGGTTATCGTTTCTGGGATAATCAAAATCAGAAAATCATTCGTAAAAGAAATGTTATCTTCAATGAACAGGTTCTCTACAAAGATTGTGTTGGGAAGACATCAGATTGTGATTCCAAATTGGAAGAGACTGGTACAGTCGATTTGAGAGATTTTTCATCTGAATATATACCGACTGTCGAAGAAGAACAATGTGTTGTTGAAGATGAAATTGTTGAGAATGTGGCCCCAGAGGTAAATCAGCAAACACTGGTTAAACAGTTGAGAAGATCGTCAAGGAATCGAAAACTAGTTGAGAGGTGGTCTCCATCTCTGAACTATATCTTGTTGACAGATAGAGGTGAACCTAAATGCTTTGAGGAAGCAATAAAATCTGATGAATCGGTTAAGTGGGAGTCTACGATGAAAGATGAGATGGACTCTTTGACGTTGAATCAGACTTGGGAGCTCACTGAGCTGCCAAAGGGAAAGAAAGCACTTCACAACAAATGGATTTTCAGGATTAAAAAAGAACATGATAAAACCATGAGGTACAAGGCAAGGTTGGTTGTGAAAGGATTTCAATAGAAAGAAGGTATTGACTACAATGAAATCTTCTCTCTAGTAGTTAAATTGATGACAATCAGAACTATTTTGAGTTTGATTGTGAAAGAAGATCTTCATCTTCAACAAATGGATGTCAAAACTGCTTTTCTTCATGATAATTTAGATGAAGAGATTTATATGAGACAACCAGAAGGATTTGAAATAAAAGGAAAAGATGAGCTTGTGTGTAAGCTTCAGAAGAGTCTGTATGGTTTGAAACAGGCTCCAAGACGATGGTACAAGAAGTTCGATAGCTTCATGAAAAGTAACAATTTTTTGAGGTGTGAAGCTGATCATTGCTGCTATATCAAGAGGTTTGATAAATCGTACATTATTATTCTTCTCTACGTTGATGACATGTTGATTGCTGGAGCAAGTTTGTATGAGATTAACAAGCTCAAGAAAGAGTTGTCAGAAAAGTTTGCCATGAAGGATTTAGGTGCTGCTAAACAAATCTTTGGGATGAGAATTTTCAGGGATGAAGAAGTTCTCAAGTTTTCACAAGAAGAATATGTGAAGAAAGTTCTTAGCAGGTTCAACTTGTATGATGCAAAACCAGCTACTACCGCCTTAGCTAGTCACTTCAGACTATCTAAAGACTAGTCGCCTTCAACAGAGGAGGAGAAAAATTACATGGCAACTGTTCCGTATGCCTCTGTCATTGGTTGTATTATGTATACGATGATTTGCACAAGACTAGACATAGAACATGCAGTGGGAGTTGTTAGCAGATTCATGAGCAATCCGAGTAGACAATATTAAGAAGCAGTAAAGTGGATACTACGGTACTTAAGAGGAAGTACGAGTCTCGCTTTGTGTTTTTGAAAGTCTAATATGGGTTTGGAAGGATATGTTGATGCTGACAATGGTGGTGATATTGATAGTAGGAAGAGCACAACAGGGTATATTTATACTATGGGAGGTACTGGAATCAGTTGGGTTTCAAAACTACAGAAGATTGTTGCTCTTTCTAGTTGTGAGGCAGAGTATGTTGCTATGACAGAAGCTGCTAAGGAAATGATGTGGTTACAACCTTTTTTGCGAGAATTGGGTCAAGACTACGAGGGAAGTGTGTTGCGATGCGACAGTCAGAGTGTCATTCATTTGGCAAAGAATCCTGTTTATCATGGCAGGACGAAGCATATACAGGTTCGTTATCATTTCATCCAGTTAGCTTTAGAAGATGGAGTATTAGCTCTTGAGAAGATTCCCGGGAGTGAGAATCCAGCTGATATGTTGACGAAAGCTGTGACAAATGAGAAACTGAAGTTGTGTGCAACTTCAGTTGGTCTTCTTCGTTAAGACACCGAATGGAAAGCCACTACCGATTGAGAGATGATGAAGTTAGTCTCCAAGTGGGAGATTGTTGAGTTATGGAGCATACACTTAAAATAAACTCTACATTGTTAATTAGAGTTTATTTGGTTTTCTTTTTGGTTTTGGGCTTGGGCCTGACCAAAGTTATTTAGGTTTATTACATGAATGTTTACCCTATAAATATGTGATTATTAAGGGGTTACATTGTGAAGACAGAATTTTAGAGAGATAAAGTGTGAGGCAAAAAACACTGTATTCCTTCTTCTTCTTCATAGTAAAATCTGGAGGTGGCTGAAGTGGATGTAACTCAATTTGAGTGAACCACTATAAATCTGTGTGTTCTTGTGTTCTTCTTTATTGTGCTTTTTACAGATTGTTTCAAGCAGGCCGGATTTGGGAGATACAAATCCTAACAGTCCACCGCCGGGTTTAGACATTTTAGGAAAGGTATGTAAGCTACGCCGTGCTCTTTACGGTCTGAAACAAGCACCACGAGCTTGGTTTGACAAGTTCAGCTCAACACTTATTCAGTATGGGTTTACTGTCTCTCCCTGTGACTCTTCTTTATTCATTCGTCGCTCTTCATCTAAGATTATTATTCTATTATTATATGTTGATGATATGGTGATCACTGGCAATAATGTCTCTGATATATCTGATTTACAGATCTATCTTCATCAACATTTTGATATAAAGAGTCTTGGTAAGCTTCATTACTTTCTATGTCTTGAGATTTCCAACATAGTAGATGGTATCTACTTATCTCAAGCGAAGTATGCTTCTGACCTCATCTCCCATGCTGGCTTGACTGATAGCAAAACTGCCTCGACTCCACTTGAGGCAGATTGTCGTCTTACTCCTCTCAATGGAACCCTCTTAAAGACCCCACGCTCTATCGTCAGTTAGTGGGCTCCTTGATATATCTAACTGTTACTCGCCCTGACATAGCTCATGCAGTTCACATAGTTAGTCAATTCATGACTAGTCTTCACACAGCTCATCAATCTGTTGTGTTACGTTTTCTCTGCTATATTAAGGGAACTATCTTACATGATCTTCACTTCTCCGTTGATTTATCATTGGTACTCACTAGTTACTCAGATGCTGATTGGGCAGGCGATCCCACTAACCGACGCTCCATCACTGGTTATTGTTTCTTCTTGGGTGTTTCTCTTGTTTCTTGGCGAAGCAAGAAACAAACTATTGTTTCCCGTTCTAGCGCTGAGTCAGAGTATCGTGCGCTTGCTAATTCTACTTCTGAACTTCTTTGAATTCGACGACTTCTCTCTAATCTTGACGTTCCTCAACCGCCAACCACCGATCGTCACTATGATAGTTAGAGTGCAATTCACATTTCTCGGAATGATGTGTTTCATGAGCGCACTAAACACATCGAGATCGATTGTCACTTTGTACGGCAACATGTTAGTGCTGGTATATACAATTACAGTACGTGTCTACCGAACACCAGATTGTAGATGTCTTCACGAAGTCTCTCTTTCCAAGTCGTTTTTACATATTATTGAGCAAACTCAAGTTGATCTCTACTCTATCACCTTGAGCTTGAGGAGGGGTGTTAGAGTATATTATGTAGCTCAGCCCATCTAAAAGGTGCCATAACTTGGGCGCTAAGATAAATCTTATATATACATATATTATAACTTTGTATTATTAATTTATTCTATACAATCTTTTTCTCTATATTCTTACATGCATTTAAAAAAAATATTATAAGGAAATGTTACATGTTTTTCATAAAAAAAAAATATTTTTTTTTAAGGTTCCGATACCGTGACCATTAATCCAATAAGAGAGCCCAGAATTGATAATGACTATAAGTCTCCGTCTGAATAGAATAAGAGACTATTAATACAAATTAATTAATTTTATTTAAGATAATTATTATTTACTATAAATTTGAGATAATTAAAAATTATTAAACAAATAAATTGTTTGACTATTTATTTATAAGATAATATTTATTCATATCTAACACTTTTTTTTTATATTATTTATTATTTTAACTTTTATATAATATTGAAATTATTAATATATATATATATATGAATGATAAAGGGAATTTCACAAAAATTTGATGAAAATGAACTAGTAATCTTATATTTTTATCATATTTTTTTAATTATAAAATAAAATATTTTTTTTTAATTTAATCTATATATATTCTTTTATAATAATTTGAATTATAATTTTTTTTTCTAATTTATTAATATATATATATATATATATATATATATATATATATATATATAATAACATCATATATTATATATTAAAAAAACTTTATATATACATATTCTCTTTATTATGGTTTTTTTCATTTATTTTTATTATAAACAACAAATTATATAATATGTATATAAATCTTTTTATTAACTAACTATAGTTAAACGCATAAATAAAAAATTATCTTCTTTTATATATATATATATATATATATATATATATATATATATATATATATATATATATATATATTTAATTTTAACACATCTATATATTTATAATCTATCTCTTATTATTCATATTTATATTATAAATATAAATACCATACAAATATAAAAACAAAAATTATATATTTTATTTTTTAATTTTCTTTTTACATAATATATATATATATATATATATATATATATATATAATAATAATAATAATAATAATAATAATAATAATTTCGTACTATTCAAATGTACCAACAAATAATAATATTATTTACTTATATTTTTTTCCAATTATTTCCTTCAACGTAGTAATAATAATATATAAAAAAAAATCATATATATATATATATATATATATATATATATATATATATATATATATATATATATATATATATAACATAATAACTTTTATAAATTATATTTTTTTTCATATTAATTGATATATTATATATATATTTTTTTTATTTTATATTTATATATTCATTTTATTTATGTTTTATTTTGTTACATTAATATATATTTTTTTTAATTTATCTAATTTTAAGTGTTAGAAATATTATTATTTTTTTTTGTTAACAAATCATTATCTTATTCAACATTTATCTTTTTTAAGTAATTTTATAATAAGTTATAAACTTATTTTTATGAAAACGAAAATAAATAAGTGAATATTATAATAATTGTTTTAGTTATTTGTAACTGTGCATCACCTAATATTTTATTTATTATTCTATATAATTATAAACAATTAAAAATATTTTATTTTTTATAATTGTATTTTAATATTCTTAATATATTTGTACATGTAAATTTAATATATAAACAATTAAAAATTATTAAAAATATTCTATTTTTTATAATTTTATTATTATTCTTAATAAAAGTAATGCAATATATATATATATATATATATATATATATATATATATATATATATAAATTAATAAATAAAAAATTATTTGTTTTAAGATAAATTTGAATTTATAATTTTTTTATAAAATAAATCTAGTGTATAAAGTTTTCCAAATCATTAAGTTCTCACATGTTCACAGCACATAATTTGTTTTTGTTAAATGAGTCAAATGGTTAATTTACGAGTTGATATGTCTATAAAATTGAAACGGTTAAATTTAAAAATAAAATTAAAAATGGTATATAAGTAGTGGTGTTCAATATTTGGTCTGAACCGAATATCCGACCGAATTCGTATTCACCCAATTCGAAAAAATCAAATTCAAATTTCATTTTTGGTTTTCGAATCGAATTTTAAACCAATTCGAATTCAAGTATGGTTTTCGAATTGATTTTTGAAGACTAAACCAAAAACGAATTCATTTTTATTATTTATTTTAATTATATATTATATAATTTATTAGATTTAATTAAATAATTATATATTTTATTATATATTAAATTAGGTCAGCCGCTAACCTTTCCTAATCTATATGACTTAATCCAAAATATTTGTTGATAGTGAAGGTAAAGAAAGTACAAGTGCAGTTATTGTAATAAAGAGTACAATTTTGTAGGCGTGTTCAATATTTGTCTGAGCCGAATATTCGAATAAATTCGAAATTACGAATTTGAATTTCAATATTCGGTTCGATTTTTGATTTGGTTTACAAAAAATAAAATTTAAAGAACCCAAACCGATGAAGAACCCGAACCGATAAAATTATATATAAGTCTTAAAACTTACAACATAACAATATAAGTACAAAACTTTTATCAATTAAGCTAATATAGTTTTATATTTAAAAATCAATATTAAGTTTGAGAGTGAGTATTATAATGACTATAATGATAATTGTTGTATATGTATGCGAGAATTCAAGGGATGAGGGAATGGTGATTTGAATTGAGAGTCAATGTTAATAATGCATCATTGAAGGAAAATGAATGGTGGTTTTATGACCTAAATAGGTCCATTACAGAATTTTGTGTTTTCTATCATGTTTCATTTTTGAGTCGTCACCTAATTTGACTACTTGAGAAATTAGGAAAAAAATAGTTTAAGTTTTTTTAGCCTTTTGACTTTAGGTTTTCAACTTTTGTTTTTCAGACATTCTTCTTTGGTTCGGTTCTTAGTTACGCACGGGAAAATTCCTCGACATTATGACCTGTACGTCCGTCCATACGGACGATCTCTACTCTAAAATTGATAGTCGAAGAAATGAACACTTTTTACATCACTTTTATTTGAAGAAACCTAAATCAAGTGTCTTAGAAAAACAAACTCCTAGTCTAGGAGCTAGAAAGTATACTAGAAAATCGTTTATGAGCATATCCATTAATAAAAGGATTAAAAATGATCAAAATTTGAAAATATTTTAAAAATTATGGTTAGTTCATCAAAAATTTGCAAATAATTCCAGGATCATCTCAAAACTTTCTTTTGATTTTTGGACACATGCATAAAAAGTTACGACACAATAAGTTAGACCAAATATAAGAAAATGTCCAAGCATCTACAAGTTGTTATCAAATGATATATTGATATTATTAAATGAAATACTTAACGTCTACAAGTGAATATGTTTACACTTGAAAGTGTAATCTACGTATGAAAATCTTCTAAGAAAATTATGTTTGATAGATTAAACGTTATAATCTATAATTTTGACTTGTGTAGAAAAATAAAATATCTATTCAAAATATGTAATCGTTTACACGAAGGCAAAATAGTTTAAAGACATTTTGTCTACTAATTAGCCAAGTAAACAATATTTTCAGAAAAATGTTTAAATGGTAAGCATCTACGGATGACTATGCTTTATATTAGAAGATGTTCCAATGTTATCTAAGAATGTACCAACGAGAATTTCTAATTATTGTGATAGTAATTTGAAATTAAACAAGTTTAGAGTCAATGACAAGTGTAGACATACACGTCTTAGACATAATGTCATTAGATTATAATCTCTAATGGAGTTATCGAATTTGACTATGTAAGTCAAAGATAACATTGTGGATCCACTAACCAAATTATTGAATATAGAGTTAGTTTGAAAGTTTTTAATATATGAGCCTATTATAAGTTGGTATGAAAGAAAACCCAACTTGTGCAGACTAGAGATCCTAAGAACTAGGTTTAATGGGACAACTTAATTTTACTGACTTGGAAAGTTATTATTGAGGATTAATCCTATAATGAAACAATATATATTTTGACAAGGATAATCATATCGATTTTAATGATTCTTTCTAAGCAAATATATCACCTGTGTGAGGGAGATGTGGGGCTGTTTCGAAAGAATTGCACGACTCAATTCCAAATCCTCTCAAAGAACCAGGCGTGTGTTCCATGGCCAAAATGGACACAACTAGGAGAGCTTGACATGTATCAGGGAGAATTCTATGTGAAAGTGTGTAATCGTTTACAAAAATGGAAAAATAGTTCAAGGACATCGAGTCGACTAATTGACTAGTAAAGTTATTTACATAAGAGAATGTTCAAATGATTACACCTAGCTATCCTATGTAGAATTCAATTGTTGAACCTTTCACCGGGTTGATCTTTAAATTCCATTAATGTGGGGTATTGTTGGAATTTTAAACTAATTCATAAATTTCATTAATGAATGAAAATGAGAATTTGGGTAAATAAAATCATATGAAATTCAAACAAAATTCAAACGTGAATTAAAGTAAAATTTGATCCAAATAATTAAATTATTACAATTAATTTGTTAATTGTTTAATTCATATTTAATGATTTAAAAAGAAATTAACAAATTGAATTAATTCAATGTTGTTAATTGTCATTGTAAACTTCGTGAAATTACTGTTATCAATTTATTAGCAATTAGAAAAAGTGATGTAACGTGTTTTTCTTAATGAAGAGGAAATAAAAATGAAAATGAAGAGACAATCAATATCAGCTGTTGGATAAAAAATTAATGGTTAATTTTATTATTTCAACAATATAAATAGCCCTTTATCTAATTCCCACAAATACATCATCTTATCATTTCTCACTCTAGAATTTCAAAAGTCCTCTCCTTATTTTGTGAGTGATCTTCGAAAAGGGATTTTTGACGACTCTACTGAGGAACTTTGATTTATAAATAAAACTCTGGCTATATAAATTTTTATTTATAAAATTTCAAACTTTCATAATAGTCCACCTTACAGGGTTCATCACCCTAAAGGGTACATAGGTTTTATCCTAATAGTTGTTATGAGTCAAATAGGTACATCACTCTAGACTATGTGAAGAATTACAAGACCGGAACTCTGTACTTCTACAAATTACGTGAAGACCGATCATACCGGTCTGTGACCAAAAGATGTTGCATGAGGAAAACCTAGGAATCCGGAATCAATTCCCCCCATTCGGCTTTGATACATTCGTCAGAATGCGACCTTAGCAACGGTGGAGAGAAATTCCCAACCATCCCTCAACCACACCTTAGCACACAAAACCCGGTTACTTTGCCCAAATTGTTGTTTGACATCCCCAAACAACAGAACCTCGACAAGTCAATATGTACGTGCTTATTTATTATACTTACATACATCTATAAATAGATATAATAAAAATCTCTAAGCATGTTTACTTTATCAAAATTAAACGAACTATTTTTCAAGTGATTATACAATCGTAGAATGACCCTAATAGAGAACGAAAATTTGTTCCTTTGGAGTCACCATTTCCACAAGATGAAATGGTACTACCGAGGCTATGGACTAAATGAAGCCCTTAAGTACACTCACTTTTGAATCCACCATAACTTTATGATGGAAATGCAGTAAAAATGGGGTCTAATACACAAGGCTTCATCATAGGAGATTGCCAAATCTGCCAAACTATTGAGGAGTTTAGACAAATCATGATAATTAATAATAAGAACATCCCAAGGCTCAACCCTTTCACGGAATCTATGTCTCTCAAATGCCTTATTCATGAGGAATTCGGTTATACTAAGACCATAGCGGACAAAATCCTGGCAAGAACATACTTGGACCTTCCACATTGGGTGAAGTTGGTCACTCAGGACGGAGAGATTCCACTGAATTTCAGTACCTCCCTACTCACAATGACGATCATGATGGACCACTTTCTCTTCACCCCATCAGGTAACCGCCCACCATCCTCAAAGATATTGGAAGTGGCTTACCACCTTAGGGAAGAAAACAAGGATCCTACTAGAATTATCCTAATTGAAACATTACTAGACCTAAGTGAATCATACTTCACCTATTATTTAAGCAAAAGAGGGGATCCCATTATTCTCTACATATGGCTCTTAGAAAAGCTGGAGTAGATACCTCCCCTGGTTCCCGATAGTGAGATGTGTGCCTCTATTTAATATCGACGCATTAGGAGTGCCACACTAGAAGCACTAATATATGACAATGATTTCATACGCAAGCTCCTACCATGGTATGAAATTAAGAAGATGGCCTATCTAATGGACGATTAACCCGTAATTATGCTTATGGGTCTTGAGTGAGTCACTTATTATTACAACAACGAGCTTTACAAACAATTTGGATGAGAATACATGCCAACCTATCGTGATTGTGTGGTTGCCATATACAGGCCTATTGACCACAATGCCTACGCAAGCTATCTATAGTTGTGGAATGATGCAATTAAGATGGGTATCCTAAAGGACATGAAAGATTATCTAGACCAGATTATGGAAGAATATCGACGTCGACAAAAAGAAGAAAGCGAATGTTCTGTCACCTTTACATGTTGTAGCAAGACTCGCTCCCCCTGAAAAAGTTTTAGCTTTACCGCTATTAGATAACCAAAGGAGGTAGAAAGAAGTAGTTATAGTTAATGAAACTAAAAAACCATGTAGCATGGAACCCCAAAATTTTGAACTATATAAAATCGGAGTTCTATAAAGCAAAATATATAAAATGCTTATGAGATGTTCATATTATAAGTCATATTATTTATATATATATATATTCTCTTAGTTTTACAATTGCAATATTTACCTCTTCTATATTCACAATCCGACAATCGCAATACGGCCCCACGAAGAATAGACCAAAAAATGGACGTTTCATGCACTAAGAAATGACCGAAGGAACTCCAAAAGTTGATACGGTCACTCCGACCGAGTTTACTGAAATGAAGACTACTTTTCAACAAGTGACAGAACAGTTGGCGGTATTAACAAATTTAATAACCAAGCATACTATTTCTATTCAAGATCAGTTATCCTTGTCATGACCACCACAACCATCTGTCCCACCAACCAGGTTTAATATTCTAACTCGCCAAAACATTAAAGAAACATCTATTTATGAAGAGTTTGAAGAAGATAATAATAGGTCGACTAGGACCCAGTCGAGAATTACTGAGATTCACCCCCAATGCCCAAGAGGACGTAAACCCTACTATTATTCCTTCTATAGAATACGAGGTACAAATGGCTCAGTTGAATGCTAACCAAACCAAGATTTAAGCTCATTTAAATTAATTAACCAAATGTAGTATTGATGAACACCATGATTGAAAAAATTCTATGAAGACTACTAAACGAGCACTCATCCCATTTGGTGTATAATTACCATCGTTATCAAAATACGCAGGCAAAAGTGACCATTTCTCTTTCTTCTAGATATATATAATGGCTATGAAACATTTACATCTGGGAGAACCCACAATCCTCTATCTATTTACATAGTACATAGATGATGTAGCCCTACGTTGGCATCACCAAAAGAATGTAGCATATATTCAAACTATCGATGAACTTGCATTAGCCGTTATAGAACGGTTCAGGATGCATCTTAGCTTAGAACGACCTGAGAAGAAGCTCAAGAACGTGAAACAAGGTGAGAATGAGAATTTTTTGGTTTTCATCGAAAGATGGGAAACTGTTGCTGAAGAAATCGATTTTTACCCAGCGAATAAAAACAAATTGAGATTATTTTGTATAATGTTAATGGCCGGTATTCTGTTAGATTTGTTGTCAAAACCTTCCAAAACATGAATAAACTTCTCAAGACTGGTAATAACCTTGATGAAGCATTTGAAAAGGAAAGGAAGAGGGATAAAACCGTGAAGGCACATGTTGCTCCTGCGTGACTGATAGAGATTAATCTCATGGTTATTATTGATAAACAATGTTACAATATATACTAGTCAAAAGACTCTTAATAAGGTAAACCACTAATCTAGGAATCTAAACAAGGTAACCCACTAATCGAGGAATCTAAACAAGGTAACAAGATATATACAATATACTAATACACCCCCGCAGTCGAAACGGGAGATTCTCGGACGCTGAGACTGTCTCTGAAATCTTCAAATAGTATGCGCGGAAGTCCTTTGGTGAATATGTCAGCGATTTGAAAACGAGAAGGCATATGAAGAATGCGAACTTTACCTCTATCTACTTTTTCCCTTACAAAGTGTATGTCCATTTCGATGTGTTTGGTACGTTGATGTTGGACCGGATTTTGGGAGAGATAAATCGCACTTATGTTGTCGCAGTAGACCAGTGTGGCTTTGTCCAATGAGATACGAAGTTCTAACAATAAATTGCGAAGCCAACAGGATTCGGAGACAACATTGGCAACTCCTCTATATTCAGCTTCAGCACTAGAACGAGAAAGTGTGGATTGCCGTTTTGACGACCAAGACAGAAGATTATCGCCTAGGAAGACGCAATAGCCAGATGTAGAGCGACGGGTATCTGGACATCCTCCCCAGTCTGCATCAGTATATGAAACGAGTGTAGACAGTGAGGATTTGTAAAGATGAAGGCCATAGTGCTTTGTACCCTGTAAGTATCGAATGATTCTGTGTAAGGCAGCCAAGTGAGCCTCTTTCGGATCATGCATGTGGAGGCAAATTTGCTGGACTGCATATGAAATATCAGGACGTGTGAAAGTAAGATACTGTAGTGCTCCGGCTAAACTTCTGTAATGAGTGGGGTCAGAGACTGGTGGACTAGTTGATTTTCCAAGTTTGCCATTTGTATCGACCGGCGTTTGTGTTGATTTGCAAGTAGACATTCCAGCACGATCAATAATTTCTTCAGCATATTTCTTCTGACTAAGACAAAGTCCATCCTTAGTATACGATACAGCAACTCCCAAGAAATAGCTTAATTTACCTAAATCCTTCATAGCAAATTCTGCGCCTAAGCTTTTCATGAGAGTCTGACGTAACTGATCAGACGAAGCCGTAATGATAATGTCATCAACATACAAGAGTAGATAGGCAATTTCGGACCCATGTTGATAGATAAAAAGCGAATGATCAGTCGTGCTGTGTGTAAAACCGATTGTAGAGACAAAATCTGCAAACCTTTGATACCAAGCACGAGGAGCTTGTTTTAAGCCGTATAAAGATTTGCGCAATAAACAAACATGGTCGGGAAAGATTTTGTCTCTAAAACCGAAAGGCTGATGCATGTAAACTGTTTCGTTGAGATTACCATGTAAAAATGCATTCTTGACGTCCATTTGGTGAATGGACCAAGACTTCGATAAAGCAATGCTCAGAACAGTTCGTATGGTGGCTGGTTTGACAACAGGACTAAAGGTTTCTTCACAATTGATTCCAATCTGCTGAGACCTGCCATCACCAACAAGACGGGCTTTATGCCTCTCAAAAGAGCCGTCAGAGTTAGTTTTATGCTTAAAAATCCACATGCATCGTATAATATCAACACCCTGAGGACGCGGAACCAAGTCCCAAGTCTTATTACTAATTAAAGCGTTAAACTCATCGTCCATGGCGGCTTTCCAATTCGGGTCTGATAAAGCTAACTTTGGGTTTTTGGGAATAGGCGATGGAGATGTGAGTGTGTTTAGATTGAAAATGCGTTTTGGACAGACAATCCCATCCATTGCGCGGGTTCGTATTGTCCGTGTTGGATTGATGATGGTTGGTGAATGATTTGGACGGTTTGGTCTTGTGGACGGGCTGGTCGTGTTTGGGTTTGGGCCTGGTGAAGTGGTGATGGGTGATGGTGGGTTTGGTGGAGTGTGTTGAGTTGATAATGGGCTCGGTAATGGAGTGTTGTTTGGTGGGGAAATGGACTCGGTGATGGGCGGGGTTTGGATGTGTATTGGGATGGTTATTGGTTCGGATTGAGATGGGTGAGTTGAGTTTGGGTTTTGGACAAGAGAAAAGGGAAATTTTGTTTCGTCAAAAATGACGTGACGAGAGATGATAAATCTTTTTGAGGCTGGGTCGTAGCATTTGTAGCCGCGATGATTAGAGGGGTATCCTAAAAAGACACAAGGGGTAGAGCGTTTATGAAGTTTGTGAATAGTGGTTGGAGGAAGAAGAGGATAGCAAAGACAACCGAAAATTTTTAGGTGAGAGTAAGAAGGAGTTCGGTTATATAGAAGTTGAGTGGGTGAGAAATTTCGAATTTGTTTATTTGGAAGAATATTTAGGAGATAAGTGGTCATTTCGAGGGCGTGATGCCAAAAATTTAACGGGAGAGAAGCATGAGTAAGCAATGTTCGAATCATGTTATTTATGGTGCGTATTTTTCTTTCTGCTTTACCATTTTGAGGAGAAGTATAGGGGCAAGAGAGGCGAAATTGTAGACCATTTTTGTCACAAAATGTACGAAATTGACTGTTGTTATATTCAGTTCCGTTGTCACATTGGATTGTTTTAATGGGCTTTTGAAATTGTGTTTGAATTTGATTTTGAAGTGTAGAGAAGACGGAGAATACTTGGGATTTGTTTCCAATTGGAAAAGTCCAAAGGAAATTTGTGTAATCATCAAGAAACAGAATATAGTATTTATGTCCATTTGTACTTAGCACAGGCGACGTCCACAAATCACTATGAATAATATCGAATGGGGAAGTAGTATAAGAGACAGAATTGGTAAATGGTAACTTAACTTGTTTACCAAAGATGCAAGACTCACAGAGTTTAGACCCTAAAACGGGCTTACAAGAAATAGAATTTGATTTATTGAGAGAATGCAAAATATCGACACCGGGGTGTCCTAATCTATTATGCCATAAATTTGACGAAATTGCAGTAAACGAAGAATTAGTTGGGGGTTTTTGGCTTTGGCTCGACAGAGAGAGTGGGTAGAGATCCCCCGAGCTATTGTTCCTCATGATAACCTTCCCCGTCTGGAAATCCTTTACAGAAAAACCAAGTGAGTCAAATTCTACAGAGACGTTGTTATCACGAGTAAACCGACGAATAGATATAAGATTTTTAATGAGTTTGGGAGCATGTAGAACATTGTTCAGAAGTAAGGGTGGTAAGGGTGGTTTTAAGTTAGTTTTACCAATACCGCGAATCGGGATTTCCTGTCCACTCCCAACAATGATATTTTTAACACAATTTAAATTAGAATAAGGCGAGAGACTACCTGAGTTGGGTGTCATGTGTGAAGTTGCTCCCGAATCCATGTACCAAGTATCGTCAGGCGGAGTAAGGGATAAAGTGTGCATCGCCTGATTGATATCGGTTGCAACGTAACTTTGGGGCTGCTGCTGGCTCGTCTCAGCCATGTAGGCCTGCTGTGGCCGAGAACCGAGTACGCCTGCTCCTGCTGTCCGAGTGTGTTGCTGCTGATAGCCAGAACCGCGCCAGGAGGCGCCTTGTTGCTGTTGACCAGATGCGTGCCAGGGGGCGCTTTGCTGCTGCGGCCAGATCTGTTGTGTCGGGTAGGGACAAGGGGGTGCTGTCCAGCCCGCAGGCGCCCACTGTGCCCATTGCTGTTGGCCAGGAGGTGCCCAGAATTGCTGCTGCTGGTGGTATGTGCGGCTGGTGTTGCGACCGCGTCCTCTGCCGCGCTGGCTGCGTCCTCGGCCCTGGCCGGCCTGTTCCTGCGCGCTAGAGGTGCCCTGCTGCTGCTGCTGGCCGGTAGCACGGGCTGATTGGCTAGAGTTGTTTCCGCGGCCTTGGCTACGATCGTCCGAGGCAATAAAAGAGGTGTTTGTGTGGACGAATTCATCCTTCCTTGTTTCAACAAGGAGCAAATCAGATCTAGCATCGTAGAAAGATGGGAGAGGCTTCTTTTGACCTATTATGGTGGCGATTGTTTCGTAGTTTTCATTCAAACCCCCAAGTAGACGCAACACCAGTCGATTTTCAGAAACGGGGCAATCAACATTAGCAAGTTGATCCGCAATCATCTTCAATTCAGTGCAATAAGCACTCATGTTTGGGAAATCATTGAGACGAATTTGAGAAAACCTATTTTCAAGATACATAGCGCGAGAACCTGTGTTATCTTGAAATATATTCGCTAAACGTTCCCAAGCCTGAGCAGCCGTCATACCAGGTTTTTGGATCGTGTTTAGTAGATCCTTGGATATTGTTCCAAATATCCATTGCTTGACAAGGGCGTCAAGGCGTTTCCACAGAAGAGAGTCGGTCTCGGAAGATGTTGAAGGTGTTTCGGAGGCGTTGGGAGTTTTTGGTTTGAGATGTTCGTAAACATTGTGAATCAAGCAGTGGTTTTCGAGAAGGTCTGCCCAAGAGAGATATTCCTCGCTACCCATCTCTAGGGTGATAGGAATTATGGAGCGGAGATTGTTAACAGAGAAAGCAGAGTGGTATTGAGAAACAGACATGGTGGTGGGCGTCTGACTTTGATTGGAGGAGGAGTCTGAATTAGTAGGTGGGACAGACATTAGAAGTTTGTGCGTGAGGCAGCAAGGTGGGAGGAAGAGAAAAAAAAATTCGATTGATGATCTTGAGAGGATCTTTATTCTGATACCATGATAGAGATTAATCCCATGGTTATTATTGATAAACAATGTTACAATATATACTAGTCAAAAGACTCTTAATAAGGTAAACCACTAATCTAGGAATCTAAACAAGGTAACCCACTAATCGAGGAATCTAAACAAGGTAACAAGATATATACAATATACTAATAGTGACCTCAAAAAAAGGACAAAACAAAGTTCATCAGGTTACAACTGCCTAACAAGCTCTGACCTTTCCTAAGCCAAGTCCAAGAAAACATGTATCGATTCAAAAAAATGCCCCGATGTCATCTAAACCATCAATACCAAAGGCCCCGAGACCTCCCAAAACTTTTGATGATTTGGGTATGACCCTAAGTCAAGTTTGTACTTTCCTCTAAAAAATAAATCTAATCAAGCTCTTAACTCAAAGAGAAGGTAAGGAGTTCCTCAAAAAATTTGAAAATGCATGGTGTGCATATCATTTGATGAAAGGTCACTCTACTGATAACTTTAGTGCCCTTAAGCACTAGTGCCAAGACCTGATTGATTAGGGCATTTGTACCATCTTCCCTATTTTATATCCCTAAAAATAATATAAAATAATAATATCCCTATTTTAGAGAATCAAAATATAAATTATTTTACATCAGCTTCCTTATCTTTATCCATATATCATTTAAATATTCATTAAAACAACCAACTTTTC
This sequence comes from Impatiens glandulifera, assembly GCF_907164915.1. NCBI lineage: Eukaryota > Viridiplantae > Streptophyta > Magnoliopsida > Ericales > Balsaminaceae > Impatiens > Impatiens glandulifera. Next base: position 110,718,681 of record NC_061862.1, on the reverse strand, counting down.
AACCACATCAACCACTTAATTACTTATTCATATATATTTAAATATTAATGAAAGAGAAAATATATTATTTTATTATTTAGGTATGCTACAGTAATCCCTAAATATAAAGATTCACTATTCATCATCCCTAAAAAATTATAAGGATAGGGAATTTGATAAAGAATTTTTTTACAACTTTTATATTATTTATCTTCATAATAGAGATAGAACACATTTTAAGGATTCTGCTACAAATGCCCTTAGAAGATCATCCCTAAACCCGAGATCACGAAGAATCCGTTATTAATCACTAGGTGAATATGATCTCAATGGATGAACCTATTGGAAATCTTGAAGTTAATATGGTCAAGCCATGGCCTAAAAAGGAGGATCGAATAGTTCCACTCCGTCAGTAGTATCTCGAAATTGGTGGATCCCTGATAATCCCAACACGAATTCTTCAAGAAATGTACGAAATGAAGTCTTAGAAACCCGAAGTAGATCTAACTTCTAACCCAATTTTTTGAAAAAACCCCCTACAAATACGGCTAATCTTCCTGGATCATCTAATGGACTAAGAAAGGAAAATGAGCCAACGCTCAAAATCCGATCAATAGTCTTCTTACTCAACTAAAGAAGACGAATACCAATATTTTTATTTGGGAAATCCTGATGTATTCTATAGAACACAAGAAGACCATGCTAAATGAGCTAAGCAAGGCTAGTATACCAGCTAACACAACCCCTATAGAGTTAGTTGGAATTATTTTAGAAACTTCGTAAACCAACATGATACGATTCAAGGATAAAGATTTACATGCTCCTAACGAAACCCATGTTAAGACACTCTACATTCTTGTGAAAATGTCCAATAAAATTATTTTCATTACTCTAATCGGCAATAGTTCAGCATTAAACATATGTCCTTGAAAAATGATCAGAAATTTCAGTGGGATGAAAATTTTCAACAAGCATTTGACAAAATCAATGACTATCTATAATCACCACCGATCCTTATGCCACCATTGCTCGACGTTCCCTTAATTCTCTACCTCGTAATAACAGATTCAACTATGGGTAGCCTATTGGATCAAGAAAATGAGAATAGACTCGAGATCGTCGTTTACTATCTAAGCAAGAGAATGACCAGATATGAATTAAACTATTCGTCACTTGAAAAAGTATGTTGGGCACTTGCATGGGTCACCAAAAGGTTGAGGCATTATATGCAAGCCCACCCTATCAAGTTGGTATCTAGGTTGGATCCAATCCATTATTTATTTCAATGAACGCTGCTAACGCCAAAACTCGCTAAATGGATGATGATAATTTCTGAATACAATATTACATACCTTGAAGGATCTTTATCAATGATAAATGTATATTAAAATCTTTTTTTAATTGGATCTTTACTGTTGATAAATTTTATATTGAAAGGGTTATTGAATGTAGTTGTCATGTGATCTCAGAAATAAACTTGTTTCTTCATTATTGTCAATCACTTGCATCTGTGGAATTATGTGGAATTATCTGTTGGATTATTTGAAGCATCTCTTTGCCAGAAATATCATTTTGGATTAGGTTATATCGGTCTGTGTGAAAATGTGGTTTCACATTATCTTCTGTTGGATTGCTTAATTTATTAGATTGATTGAAAATTTTATCATAATAATTTTAGTTAAAATCTAGATGGGAAATGTCTATGTGGGAGAATTAGTAATATATTTAAAGATTTCATGGCTTGTAAGATGATAATCTCGCTTAATGGTCTAGTCTTTCCCATTTGGACCATTATGTTGTTATTTTTATTGTGTGCTATTTGGGGTAGTGTTTCTGCTTTGGGATCATTTTTTTGTTTCCCTGAGTTGTTCTATAATGCTAGGATATTCATAATGCTAGGATATTATCGAATCGTAGATTTAAAGAATGTATTGTGTTTGAAGAACAACTTTGTCATTAACTAGTTCAACATGAGTGGACTCTAACACTTTAATTATTTCTTATTGTTCTATATACTCTACCATACATTTATTAACTTCTTCTTTTTTGAAGTGCTTTATTAATACAATTTATATTTTGTAATTTGTATATGGTGGAGATTTAGTGAAGCTCCTACTATGGTCTATGACGATAAATTCGAAAGGCTTATTTCTCAAAACATTCGTAGTTTCCGCCTGAGTGAGCTTTTGCCTTGGCGAGGCTTGAGAGCATGTGCTGCTTAATTTTCTTGGATGTCCGAGACTTTTTAGCTTATGTATTATCATTTTCTTTATTTTTTTCAACGGATCTTCGCAAATTTATGGTTAAAGGATTGCATTTGTTTTTGTTATAATGCAAGTTAGAAAATACATATATTATTTTTAATTTTATTCTTAACTATTTCAAGTTTAAGGACAGCTCAACACGCGATCCGACCCAAGTATCAATTACTTTCGCGCGCGCGCGCGCGCGCACACACACATATATATATATACATATATACATTATATATATATATATATATATATATATATATCCAATTAACTACAACTCTCGACCCAACAAACCAAACAAATTCAAATTAAGCATTATATATATATATATTAGTTAGTTAAAAAGTTGAATTTATAATGTTAAGAATGTCGCACGTTTATTAAATTTGGTGTTGAATTTAAAATATAAAGTCTTATATATATATAATGATGCTTAATTTTTAAAGTGTCTGAATTGCCGGGTCGAGAGTTGTGGTTAATTTGAATATATATGTGAGAGTAAATGGATACTTGGGTCGAATTGTGGGTTGACCAGCCCATAAGTTTAAAGCGGTTAAAAATAAAATTAAAAATGTTATTTGTATGTTTTGAACTTGCAACCTAACAAAACAAGTACAACCTCTTAACCAACTAAGCTAACAACACTTTATATTTTAGATTCAATACCAAATTTTATGAACGCGAGATATTTTAACAATAAAAGTTCAAATTTTTAACTAACTAATATATATATATATATATATATATATAATGATGATTAATTTTTAAAGTGTCCGGATTGCCGAGTCGAGAGCTGTGGTTAATTTGGATATATATGTGAGAGTAAATGGATACTTGGGTCGGATTGTGGGTTGACTCGCCCATAAATTTAAAGCGGTTAAAAATAAAATTAAAAATACTATTTGTATGTTTCAAACTTGCAACCTAACAAAACAAGTACAGCCTCTTAACCAATTAGGCTAACAACACTTTATATTTTAGATTCAACATCAAATTTGATGAACGCGAGACATTTTAACAATAAAAGTTCAAATTTTTGACTAACTAATATATATATATATATAATGATGCTTAATTTTTAAAGTGTCCGGATTGCCGAGTCGAGAGCTGTGGTTAATTTGGATATATATGTGAGAGTAAATGGATACTTATGTCGGATTGTGGGTTGACCCGCCCATAAATTTAAAGCAGTTAAAAATAAAATTAAAAATGATATTTGTATGTTTCGAATTTGCAACCTAACAAAACAAGTACAACCCTTTAACCAAGTGTGATTGAGATGTGGTTTGCCGAGGGATAATAGATCGATATCAATTGAAAGTGGTTAAACAAATATGAATCAAATATTTGATTGACCAAAATGTGAGGTCACGATACTAATTATTAAAAAATATGAATCAAATATTTGATTGACAAAGTAAAAGTGTAAAGTCACGTGATTAGAGATTCATTCGGAAAAATATGTGATGAAACATGTGAGAAAATAAGTTATTTTACCGAAATGAATAAAATGTGAAATGAAAACGTTCTATTTTTTATTTTAATATATTATTCGTGATTTATTAAGAATTTTACATATTGAATATTTATTATTATAATTTTTTTAATTTATTTTGTTTTTATTTTTATCCGTGTGCATCGTACGGAAATTTTTCTAGTTAGCTTAGTTAGTTAAAAGGTTGCACTTGAGGATGATAATTTAAACCTTATTTCATTAAACGGTTTAAGTTTTACCCTCAAATAATAATTTGGCCAAAAAATATTAATTTGTGTGAGTTTTAAATAATTATTTAAAAAAATTATATTCAACATTTTATTAAAAAATAATATGAATCATTGTATAAAAATTATCTATAACAAATTAAACAAAAATCACAGTATCATCTAAATTATAAGGAAAAAAGTCAATTGAGACGTATGTACTTCAACAACTAACTCAATTAGACGTATGAACAAATAAAAGATCATTTAAACATACATTATAAAAAATATGTTTATTTAGCCTTTAATAATAAACATAGTTAATTTTTATTTTTTTTAATTATATATTTTTTAATTAAATATTAATAAATTTTCTCTCTCCTTCTTTTCATTAATTAATCAACTATCTTCTCTACTTTTATCTTTTTTATAAATTTTTTATTATTCTTATATGAGTATTTATTATTAATTATCTTAATTTTATCTTTTTTGTCTTTTTCTATTTCTTGTCCTTATATATACGAGCATTCATGGATATTGATTATTTTAAAATTGTTTGGTTTCAATGGTTGAATATAATAGTGACTCATCTTTTTAACAACAAAAACCCTTCAACAAAAAAATTAATAATTAAGAATTGGATAATAATAACAACTCATTCATCAAACAACAAAAGAGTAATAATCAAATATAGACAAAAACAATATTTCTTACTATTATAAGTCATGAATAAAAAATAAAATAAAATATTATTAGTTTCATTTTTGTTCATATTAAATTAAGTAAGAAAGAAACCCTTCACAAAAATATTACAGAGAAATAAAAATAGATAAAAATTGAAGATGAAATAAAAAAAGAAAAACTAATATATAAATAATAATAAAAATTATGAATGAGATAAAATTAGAGGGAAATTTGACGAAATGACCCTAATGACTCCCTTTTTTGGAAATGACCAAGGCCTGATAAAGTTTGCAAGAATGACCTTTTTGGTTTATCTAAAGACGAAAATACCCCTTCGCGTCACACGACGCGTTCTATCGCGTGATGTGACAAAAATGTCCTGAAATCCCTTATTATTTATTATATTTCCCCATTTTTTCATTTCTTTCTTCCGCTCTTCTTCCCTGTTCTCTCTTCTCGGTCTTCTCCTCCTTTACTGTGAATATTCCGTCGAAAAGTTTTCTTTTAGTTCAAAATGATCAATATGTAGAATTAAAATAGGCGATTGCTGAGATTCGTGCGGGAACATGCACTTTGAATTTTAAAGAAAAAGTTCTAAAACGTATTTATTCTGAATCCGAAGGAGAAATACATTAGAGTACCAGTGTTTATCATGCACCTGAATTTACATATGGTAATATTCATCTCTTAAAAAAAAACGAGTCATTTATGGATATTATCAAGAAGGTCGTGCAGATCTAGTTTAACACCCTTTTTGCTCCACAAGGATCAAGTTAAAACAAACATGCATTCTCTTTCTGTCAAGAAAAGAGATATTTCTAATCTATTGGTGACTAATGATCAAGTGAAACTAAAATTATTTAGTTCGAATTTGTCTAGGTAAATAAACCCTAAAAGACGAACACAACACGACAGACCCAATGACTGACAAAATGACACACAACGACTTGTACGTGAGGAAGGCAAAGATGCTCATCACTACTACCTCATCACTACTACCAACGGCGGAGCCACGTTGCGGGCTGCGTTGGGCTATAGCCCAGTGTAAATGTTTATAATATTATATATATATATAAATATTTTTATCATACCTGACCTCATTTGTTTGTAAACTAATTTTATTAAAATAAATTTTATTCATATTTATTTAAATAAGTTAAAGTATAAAGAATTGTATATAATATAATATAATACTATTATTTATTTTAAAAGTATATTTATATAATAATTATATATTATTATTTATTTTAAACATTTATATAATAATTATATATTATTTTTTATTAATTTTAATATAATTAGTAATACAAATTACTTAAAAGAGTAAAATATAAATATTAAAATAATAATTTATATAAATATAATGGTAAAATAATATTTTTTATATTTTTTAATTTTAAATTATTTAAATAAAAAATATAAACTAATATTAATAAACAAGTTAAAATAGTTATATTGATTTGTTTTGGTATTTAAATAAATAATTTGATATATTATATATTATTCTAAACGATTTATATACATTAATATTTATAATCTCGAACATATAATTTGATTATATGTCTTTACCACAATTTTGTATTTTTGTTCTTATTTATATTTTTTGTTTTCCTTTTCTTACATTCTTATAAAATTAGGCTAAAATCCATTAAATTACTAATTTTTGTTTTCTTTTTCTAACATTCTTACAAAATTAGGCTAAAATCCATTAAATTACACTTTTATATTTATGTTTATTTATACAGTTAGTTTTTTATTATTTAAAACCTAATTAATTTAACTGCTCACATTTTCTTAACATATATTTTTTTAAAATCGAATATTCTTATATTTTATTAGGTTTCATATATTTATTTTATTTTAGTAAGGGTATTTTGGGAGTTGTTTGATTAATATGTTCACCTACGGGTATTAGTATAACTAGGAAGATACTCATGCGATGCATACGGATAAAAATATATTGTTACAACGTCCCGTACTCATCAAATTTGGTGTTTAATTTAAAATATAAAATGTTATTAGCCTAGTTGGTTAAAAAGATATATTTGTTTTTGTTAGATTGCGAGTTCGAAACATACTTATAGCATTTTTAATTTTATTTTTAACCGTTTTCAATTTATGGGCGGGTCAACCCAGAATTCGACCCAAATATCCATTTACTCTCACATATATATTCAAATTAACCACAGCTCTCGACCCGGCAATCCGGACATTTTCAAAATTAAGCATCATTATTTATATTTATATATATATATATATATATATAATTAAGCATCATTATATATATAGATATATATAGATAGATACTTATAACTTTTTCAGCCCAGCGAATTTTTTTTTCCTGGATTCGCCCTTGACTACTACTGCCTCGACTCTACTCATCCAGATATGGGAAACATGTTATAAAGAGCAAGTGTTCACCCGATACATGATAAAATTACATTATGGACCAAGACTTCGTCGAATGAGGCTTCTCAAGTACTTGCTCCCATTTACACTTGTATGTTGATTTAGAACGAAGATGCCAATTTAGAACGAAACCCATCAACCTCCATTTCTTGGAACCATCACACGATCGCGACACGTTGGAATTGCTTAGGATTTCGGTGGTATGATCTTTGCCCTGGTTTATGTATTGTTGGAATCTCATGTATTGAAAATTCTTCTCAAATTCATGGGTTTGTTTTAGAATTCTCAGATTTCTCTTAAATTGTTGTGAAAATTGTACGACGGGTGGACATATTAATCCATCAGTGACATTTGGGTTGTTCTTGGCTAGGAAACTTTCTTTGACTAGGGAAGTGTTCTATATAGTGATGCAAACCCTTGGAGCAATATGTGGAGCTGAAGTGGTTAATGATTTTCAGCCAAATCTGTATGAAACTTTGTGTGGTGGTGCTAAATGCTAATGTATAAAATCCTAGTTATACTAAGGTTTAGGGACTTGGGGCTAAGATTATTGTAACTTTTGTACTGGTTTATACTGTCTTTTCAACCACTGATACAAAGAGAAGTGCTAGAGACTCCCATGTTCCTGTAAGAAATTAATGGCTAAGTTTGCATTAGAAAATTCATCTTCAAATAATTTTGGATTTGAGTTATGAATTGCGTTTTTGTAGATTTTGGCTCCACTTCCAATTGGGTTTGCAGTGTTCTTGGTTCATTTGGCTATAATTTCTATTACTGGAACAGGTATTAACCAGCAAGAAGTCTTGGAGCTGCAATCATCTACAACAAGGACCATGCTTGGAATGATCATGTAAGTGTTTGGGAGACAAATCAGATTTAGTTAAATGATTTATTTTGAACATTTTAAGTTGATTTTTGTTTGAAAATTTTGATTCTTAGTGAATTTTCTGGGTTGGACCATTTATTGAAGCTGCTTTGGCGGCTACATATCTAGTCATCAGAGTTATTCCTTTCAAGTCTAGGCTTAATTTGGTTCTACTTTAAGTTATTCATCCGGCATTTTCTCTTTAAATTATGTTTGTTTTCTGTTGTCTTTAATTATTATTATAAAAGATTTGTGTTTCTTAATTGAGGATGTTGTTTGTGTATAAATTGATCACTTAATTGTGTATTTGGAGTGTCACAATTATCAAGGATTATTTCAAGCGCTCTCTCTCCATTTTTTTAATAATAATAATCTCGTAGTGTTTCGGTTGCGATTAAATTATTGAAGTATGTTTGAAAATATTAAATCAAAATCAACATCGGTTTGTAATAAAATAAAAAATTTAAAATTTTAAAGTTTGATTCACCACTAAATCACTAAATCGAGCAATTGCATTCTAGACATTTCACAAACCATTGGTCTTGGTTTGGTTGGTCATTTTATAAACGGTCTGTTATTCGATTCGTCTAGTTTTATTAAAACATTTAAGTCGCAAAGATTAATGCCAAAAAAAGAAGAAGAAAGAACATGGAAACTAATTTTCATGTTATTTTCTATGTGATATTTTATAAAAATAAGAAATGATACAAGCAATGTACAGATATAAGAGTACTACAGATAAAATCTAGATGAAAATGATATATTCATCTGATTAGCTTTTGATCAAATGTTTGTAACAATTGAACCAAATGCTCAAATGGGTGATTCATAAAAAAACAAAAACATCATTATTCGATGTTAGATAAGACTAGATGATGATACTCAAGGATCGACTTTTCCAACAACTGCATCATTGTCGGAATAATATTCATCTTCACTCGGCTCAACCTCATCGCTTGAACTCTCCGTCGGTGCAACACCATCATATTCTGGATTTTGCAAATCGTGAAAAAAAAAAGTCTAACAAGCAAAACCAATTTGTTACCAATCAATACAAGATATAAAATATGATTCAGATTACAGGCTTCTTTTCATTTAAGTTTTTTTTCAATCAAAAACCAAATCCTATAATAACCCTAAACAAATCATGTGTTTTTTCTTCTCATTCAATTCATGTTACAAAATGAAAATTAAGGATTGAATGTTAAATAGTGAACTTTAAGTGGTGAATCAGTTAAAAACATAAGTATTGAATAAACCAAATGAAAGTATCTAAATTTTAAGTATTAGTTAGCTGATTTGATAAAATATAGAACTACTGTCATGAAAGTATTTCAAGACTATCTTATCCTTAATGTCGTAACTTGATTCATTTTAAAGGTTAAAGTTTTTCCAGGATGCTCTTGCTATATTATAGAGTTAAGTCATGAAACAAATCTAAGCAATTAAATGGTATAAGTAAAAGCCATCCAATGAACTTAATTCAAATAGCAAATGTAGTATACTTCAGTGGTTAGATTATCAGCTTCCTAAGCATAATGTTTTTGGTTCAACAATTAGCAAATTCCAGACAAAAACAAACACTTAATTAAAATAAGCCCTTAATCATTTAGATTTAAGTGATATGTTCTATCAAATACCCTCATAAATAAGAATGACAATTTGAAACTGGTCTTTAATCGCATTAAATTTCAGCTCACACCGCCCCGCGCAAACCGAATCGAATTGCCTCGTTTGAGACGGTTTTTCCCCAAAATCGAACGGAAATGGGCCAGAAATGGTATTTGTGTCCCCCGCTCCGATCTTACTTCGATTATGCCCCGAACACTATAAACATAATTAAATATATTTATTCATTATATTTTATAAGAGTTGTAAGTTTATTTCTTTATAATAATATAAAATTTCAATATATTACAATATATATTATATTAAAAAATCCGTTTATATAATTTTATTGTATAATTTTTTTTATTTTTTAAATATTTTATTAACGGTGCACCACGGGGATTCTCCGAAACCGAACGGGACGGGGATGTTATTAAAAAAATCTCTAAAATAAAAACGGGGCGGGTATGGTAAATGCATTTCCCGCCCTGAACCACCCCATTGTCATCCATACTCATAAAGCCATGTCCCCAACAGATTTAGCATTCACATGTATTTGAAATTTTGGTTAGGAATACGAGATTTTGAATTCTACGATTTTTATATGGATAAACAAACTCTATCAAACCAATCACAAATAAGTAGTGTTGTAAAATGCATATAAACAAGGATGTTGGAAAACATAATCACCTTTCACCATTTGATCATATGAAGCTCAATCACGCATCATTAGTGACACGGCCGCGTGATGGTTCCAAGAAATGGAGGTCGATGAGTTTCGTACTAAATTGCCAGCTTCGGTCCATTCGGTGGTGGCCAGAGAGACTCTATTGTCTGCACAGATGTTTCATTTGTAACTTCAACCTGCAGAAAAATATTGCCACAATTAGGGTTTATAACCTGTTTCCCAGATCCGGATGAGTAGAGTCGAGCCGACAACAGAGTCGAGGCAACAATAATGACGAACCTCTTTACATTCCTCGCGTACAAGTCATTGTTTGTAGTTCGCCGTTTAAAGTTTAGAAAGAAGGGGGAGAAGACCAATAAAAAAGAGAATTTAGAGAGAAAGAGAAAAAAGAAAGTGAAATATAACCAAACCTAGCATCATGTGATGCGAATGGATATTTTCGTCGAAATGATATTTTTTTAAACTTAATCAGGCTTGGGTATTTCCAAAAGTAATGTCATTATTAGGTCATTTTGGTCAAATTTTCCAAATTAGATGATATAATTAACGAAAAAGAAGAAAATAAAAAATATATTAATATTTAATTAATAAATACATAAATTAAAAAAGAGAAATGATTAGGTGAGGGAATGAGCATAATTTTATTCGCTAAAAAATCAAATAATTTCTCTATTTTCTCTCTTTCCTTTCACTTTTACATTTCCAAGGTGATGCCAAGTTATTCCCTCACCAAATTCTCTTTCTCTGTCACTCCTCAATTAAAAAATACAAATTAAAACGAGCATATTTTTATATTACTTTTGATTGATCTTTTATTAGTTTATACCTGCATCTAAATAATATTTTATAAATATAATATTAATTAAAATTGAATCCAAATATAAAAATTTTAATACAATAAACAAATAATTTTTTTTTGATAATTTTTAATGAGATTTTATAAATAATTTTGCTTGAATCAAATTAAATTAAAAAATATAAAATTTTTAATATATTTTATTCATAAATAATATTTAAAAAACAATTTATTTGATTAATTTTGAAATTAAATAAAAGTTATATTATTATATACAAACTATAACAAATTTTAAATAATATATTTCCTATTTGTAAATTAAACAAGTATTTATTTTTAAGATTTAAATTAATAAAATCAATTTTGTATTTAAAAACAGCCAAATGGCAATAAAATGGCCACTTAAATATAATTATTATTGATGTAAAATGATTTTAAGCATTTAGCTATAACTTGTACCGATTATCTTCCTTGGTGAAGAGAGAACCAGTTCCAATGGCGACTTCACTTCTCTCTCCTCTCTATGCTCCGGCAATCGACGCCTCTGAACTTGGTTCCACTTTTCCCAAAAGCTCATTTCTTTGCGGTTCCGACTTCCCTTGGCCACCACCATCTGTATCCACTAGGTCCGGTGCAGTTCGGCGGCGCTGTTTTAAGTCTCTGGTGTCCGCAAAGATGTCCATGGATCATATACCGAAGCAGTTCAGAGAAGATAACCTGAAAGATGGATGTGAGTCTAATCATCTTCCTTCTTCTTTTCATTCATTAGATAAGTGCAATTTTAGGTCATATATATGCGCAGGAGAAGTTGAATCCCCCCAATTTAATCAAATAGGAAACTATCTGTGGAGAGATATAGTTTATCTCATAACGTTTATTCTCTCCTTGTAGTGATGGACAATTACAAGAATGTTCCTCAGTATCTTTACGGTCTTAGTTCTTCTCAGATGGATATGTTCATGTCCGAAGATAATCCTGCCCGCAGACTGTCTGAAAAAGTGACAGAGGTTCACATCTTTGTTTTCTACCACACCCTCAATTACTCTCGGGTCTCTCTAAAGTTTCCAAATTTTTAATCTTGACAGGATAGCATCTCATCAGTTAATAATTATTTGAACCATGGAGGCATGTACAGTCTTTCAGGCACGTCCGATAGCCAAGCACAGTGCAGCATGAGTGTAAGCATGTACCGTGCAGGAGCCAGAGGAGGAGGAGGAGGATATGGAAGACCAAGGACTGCTCCTCCCGATTTGCCCTCTTTGCTCTTAGATGCTAGAATCTGCTACCTTGGGATGCCGGTTAGTCTCCTGCTACTTTGATTAGGCTTTTATGTGAAAAATGTTCTTATTGTGCCATTTTTATTTTGTAGATTGTGCCAGCAGTAACTGAGCTTCTTGTCGCTCAATTTATGTGGCTAGACTATGATAGCCCAACAAAGCCAATATATCTGTATATAAACTCTTCGGGGACACAGGTTAGCGCATGAACCAGTTGCAGTAATCTGTTTCTAAATGGTTGCTTAATTATAAAGAACTTAAGAGATTTTTTCATATTATTTTATAGAACGATAAGATGGAAACAGTTGGATCTGAGACAGAGGCATATGCTATTGCTGACATCATGGCTGTAAGTATTACTAATCTTATTGTGTATTCCCTTTTGTCAAAGTATGTAGGAGGCCCAACTCAGTTGAAAATTCCTGTATATTGCCAACTAAAGTGTATTACATAATGCAGTAATCTCAAATCTCAATAAACATGCATAAGATATTCCAAGATAAAAGATTTAAATTGCTTAAATTTTTCTTAGTAGTATATTGATACTAAAACAAGATTGAAATTGAGAGACTTACAGGCAAAAATCGATGTAGGGGCATATTACTCACAGAGAAAAGTGTCCCACTAAGCATTTTCCTTAGTTTGTTTGTTTTCCAAACAACTTTCCTATACGATTCCGTCAAAGCACATTGGTTCCAAGTTTTATGAAGACAACACATTTATTTTCCAACTTCTTTCAGATTTGGAATGTTTGAAATTGATGAACTGGAAAAGGAGTCTGTTCAGGTAGAAACCTGATGATGATTTTTTTTGTTATCTAATCACATAAAATAAATAACAGTGACCCTCATAGGGCAGCTCAAGTAGTAAGAGTCTTGAACCTCTAGGTTGAGGTCCGATGTTTGATTCCTATTGAAAGCAACTTGATTGAAATCTGGGTTATGGCGGTGGGATACTGTTCTAGCCTCTTCGAGGGAAATATTCCTGGTCTCAGAAAAATAAAAATAAACAACTGTGACCTCACATTTTGATTGTATCCTTTTTAATCAAAATTTTGGGGTCCTGTCTGACACGTATGCGTATATACTTGTGCTTCCTCAAATATATTGCTAGAATTGTACTTATACATTCATTTAGCTATTGGGTCTATCTAATTTTACATAACCTTCTTTCGTTTTCTTGTTTTCTGGTCTCAAGTATTGCAAAGCCGACGTCTATACAATTAACTGTGGCATGGCTTATGGCCAAGCAGCGATGCTTCTTTCTCTTGGAACCAAGGGCTTCCGGGCTTTACAACCAAATTCTTCAAGTATGTAGCTTTTTTCTCTGTAAACTATTTCCCATGATTCTATCAAGTATTCAACTATTTGATTATTTGTTCAATTTATCCAATGCAGATCATAACTCCTCTCTTTTTTTTATCTGTCACTTCTGTTTATATCTTGATGGAGTATCCTTTTGAACTAGTCATATTCTTGCACTGTATTTTTCTGTTGAATGATTATTATTTTTTAGATGAGAGCCAATCATGTGAATCTTCTTTAGGAACTACACAAAGCCTACATTAAGTTCTTTCTGGTCAATTCACCTACTATGAGCCATTATTGAGGCCTCAAGTTTGATTCTTACTAGAAAAACCTTGATTCAAATACATTGGGGTCACGACAGTTTTATGACATGCTAGCCTGCGTGTAAGAAGAAAAAAAACCCCTCATCTCAAAAAAAGAAGAAGAAGCCATAGCTGTTATTAGGAGCTAGGATTCTCTGAAAGTGCTTGGCATTTGGAAACACTCTCTGTTGGTCTGGGTCTGAATGAGACAACATTATAAAAATTCTGATATATGTCTAATTAATTTAAGTTCTGTTTTCAAATGTTATTTCATCTAGATCCATATTCAAATAAAATACACAAAAAAGTGTACAAAGAAATTTATTGTAGATTTTACATTTGGATCCAGACCTAGAGTCATAAAGTCTTTCCATATGGGCGTTTTGGCCTCACTTGGAAACATTATCTAAATCAAGGTACGGATTTGGATATGACTAAGAAAGCACCATTGAATTTATGGGTATACATCCAAATACGCTTGGTATGTAAGGTGCGGATAGCTGGGATACACCCGAAATTACTCAACCTACAAACGCCTCCAATGGATAATCCAACTGTACAGTTTTCTAGCTCTCTCTATTACGAAAACCCAATTAGACACTGGCTTGAAGAGCAATTCTATCGGCACCACCATTTTTTAAGGGTACCAGGATCTGGGCCTGACTTTAAGAAAAAAAAATCATTTTATTAAAATTTGCAGTAACAAATATTTTCAAAATACATTATCACAAAACAATTACTTGTACTTGGCACTTTTGTTCTTCATTGTTCAAATCAACTAGTTCATTGTCACTTTTGAAGGATCAACTCCTTATTCCTTGCTAGTAACTCATATTGGGACAGGTGTGCTTCTTTGCTCCAGATTCCTCTTGGAACAATAGCACATTCTTCCATCTCTTTTCATATTCCTTCGTTGCTTCTATTCTTACTTCAAAATTCTTGTATTCCTTGTCCAAATTTAATAAATGCATTGAATAGATTTTCTGACTTACTTTTGGGTGTTTGGCAGCCAAACTTTATCTTCCTAAAGTTAATAGATCAAGTGGAGCTGCTATAGATATGTGGATTAAGGTACTTTCTTATAATAATCTCTTTTCATACTTTCTCTCATTGAAATATTGACTTTTACTACCTACGGTTATCAGGCAAAAGAGCTAGACGTAAACACTGATTACTACCTCGAGCTGTTATCAAAAGGTACCGGGAAATCAAAGGAGGAAATTGCTAAAGATATACAACGTCCAAAATATATGCTAGGACAAGAAGCCATTGACTATGGCATTGCAGACAAGTTGATTAACTCAAGGGATAATGCCTTTGAGAAACGGGTAAAAAAGAGAGGCGATTTTATACATTTCTTTTCTTCTACTCTTATGAGTTTCTCCTGATTCATCGTTTCTTGAACAGAATTATGATGAGCTGCTTGCACAGTCGAAAGCAATGAAGAGGTCAGCTGGAGCTGGATCTCAAGCTGCTCCTACTGCGTTTAGGTAAAAAGATATCGCAATAGTCTCGCACCAAACAGGGCCTAAGTGTAAGACCCTATAACTGTTTTGTAGTTTTTTTTCTTTTTCTTTTCACAATGGTGGTGTATACGTGGACGATTTTGATTATGATAATGTTCTTAGTAATGATCAGATATTTGTTTCTAGTAAACTTTTCATACATTTATCATTAGGAATGAATACTAAATGCATTTTCAATGTTTTATTTGGTTATTTTGTTTCTAGTAAACTTTTCATACCCATGATAAACTATAAGTACCTTTTGGATTGCCAAGCCCTTGAAAGATAAAAAATACTCCAATATGTTATTCTTCCTTCAACATAACTAAGACCATAATCTGCACTTTCCAAGCTTACAAATTGAACCAAAATTATAGTTTTGACTTTCCATTTATAATCTAGTTTGATAGATTTTCATACCTGTGTCACATTTGGGTAAAGACTTGACACATCTACTTTGGTATCTCAGTGGAGATTCTCTTGTCAGCTCTGGCTGATGCATACTTTGCACTTCACAAACATTTACATGTCCTACTGTCGCAACTACTAATCGATTGCCAACTACAACAAAGAATAAATGTGATTTGATTGTAAGTATGTCTCAACTAGAGCTCCTCTATGGTCCCAAAATTTCAGACTTTTGTCCCAACCAATATCACTGGCACTTATAATAATCATAAACATTAATAAATTTAACTTAAAACATATTTTAAAAATTGAATATGTTGAGATTATAGAGAGAATATATACATTGAGAGTTGGAATTTGTTTTTCAGCCTGGTGATCCTTGTGTAGAGGAGGCAGGACTCCGTGTGCGTTGACCCTACTTGAGTCCTTTGACTTCCCTGCTAGCCCTACCGTGGTCCTGCCGCCATGCACGATGGCTTCCGACGACTTTGACATTATTATTTTTTATTCTCAAACTCGATCCCTACAAAAACAAACACAATAACATTAGTAATAGATATTTGTCCCATATAATCTATTTATCAACTTATTTAGTTATTTGTGACACTTGAATTTTATTTGAAAATGATCTGAAATTTATTTTTATTTTTGAAATTCAATCGATACGACATTGTCTCTAATAATAATTTTATTTTTAATCCCATGCAATGAGCATATATATAATTTTTAGAAAATAATTTTTTATGCTTGGAATGATTTAAAAATACTAAATTAATCGGGGAGAAAAAATAAGTGTCTATAAACCTATCTCATCAATTACCATAAATGGCCCCTATAGATGATAAATGATAGTGAATATAGTCAAATATCCCTTATTTGTTGTGGATACTTTTAGAGAACTTAACTATTTTTTTCTGACCAAGAGGAGAGTGCTCAAAAATTTGAATATATGACCAAAAAATGATAGTTTGCTTAACTTAGTCATATCATTAAGTTAATTATATGACTAAATGTATATGCCACAACTAAGTGATAACTAAGTGATATCATATTTAGATAACAAAGAGTTGGCGACAAGAACATCGCCTATAAACAGGGACGAATCTATGTTCCGCCCACCCCGAATTTATTTATTTTTTTTACGGTAGAAATATGACATTACCCTTAATTTCTTAAAAAAATTAATATAATTCATTATTTTTTTTTTTATCTAATTATTAAAAAAATGATAAAATTTTACTTTTATATACTTGTTTTTTTCAAAATTTTCTCGTTATTATTTTAAGCTTACCTTAAATTTTTTTCAAGCCCACCCCAGTTCGAAATCCTGGTCTGTTCCTGCCTATAAATATAGAGTCTTTAAAACATATAATATGACAAACTTTCTTTCCCGTTCTTCACGACAAAGTCACTTGTTTACTTGTATCTATTTAAATCAAGAATACTAAAATATATAAGATTTCTCTTTGAAGGAACATGTATCACGTCTATTTGAACAACTATATCAAATATATTGATTCTTATTGTTCCTATACCCTGGAATGTGTAGAATTGAATGGTTTTCATCAACACAACACATTTGAAAACTTTATCCTATGTTAAAAACTATTCCCGATTGGAACACATGATACATTAACAAAAATCGAGTATTAATTAATCTTGAAATTTTACGTCGTACTTAGAAATATGATAAGCTAACTATCATTGTATTCAATTAAAAAATATTGGCTTCGCCATAATTTATTGTCTGATTTTTAATCACATTACCGGTCTCTCTTAATTTTATTTTGTAACGTTCAACACTGTTTAAAGAATACTGCATGTAACACATACAATAAAATAAAGATAAATTCACCATCATATTTGATTTCTAAGCTTTTAAATGGACAATAATTTTTTAAATGTTGATAAATAATCTTATAAAAATATTTTGACATATATTAAAATATAATTGTCACCTCATTTACAACTTAATGATAAGACTTTTCGTATGGTTTTAGCCATAATCCAACATCACTCATCTCCTTTAAAACATCATTATATAAAATATTATTTCATAGTAAAAATGAATATATAACATAGTCCTTCTCTTTTTTAATATGTTGTCCATGAATTGAACATCTTATCAAATTATAACAATGTTTCATCCAAATCCATTTGAACGAACACAACCTGCATCTTTACTTGATATGGATAAAATTTATTATTACGATTTAATAAAGAAATGTTATACTTTATATTTATCACCTTTGAAGTTAGAGATAATATCAAAATAAAAAATTTAATGCTCTGATGTCCCTTATTATAAAATAGAGTTCTAATACAACTTAAATTGAAGATGTGAATAATAATAATAAAGTATGTATACGTGAAAAACCAAAACTAGAAGTAGAGGAGGAAAATTTTCACTTAGCTTTCAAAAGTAGATTACAATATGCTATTAACGACTTATTTTAATAAATTATAACTAAGACCGTATATTTAAAAGTCACATTATTGTATTATTGTACATGATGTATAAATTTTTTTTATTACACTGTTGTTTCGAGGTCGATCAAAACTCATTCGAATCATCGTAGCTTTAACAATGTTGACGTAAGTTGTAAGTTATAATGACCTTTCATATGCTTCAGGAGATATTGTTAAAAAAATCTTTAATTATACAAATATGAGAAGGTGATGCCCGGAAAAGAAAAGAAAAAAACTAGTAAAAAAGTGAGAATTAACATTGATATTAACTTCTACAATTCGTCATGAATCAATTTTTTTACTTTGTATGTTTGTTGAGCTTTAATTTTATGATGTATTTTATTATACTGTAATTTCTTCTATGTTAATTGCTACAAAAATGGCTGAAAAGCCTGAAATGCGACACCAGACTTTGCGAATATTTTTTATTTAAAATGACACTTTACAACTTATTCTGCGACAAAAATAATCTTCACCATAAAATTTGTGACCTCTCACAAATCAATATAATAAACGTGGCTAACTTTAGTACTCAAGTTAAAATTTCTTCAATGTTCAAATTTGACATTGTTTCTTATTCATGCTGCCACTTGTTTTTTATTTATCTTAATATTTTAAAATATTAGTAAAATAGTTTTTTTTTCTTCCAAATAATATTTTTTTTTTACATTTTATGGCATAGTGTAAGTACTCAAATTTTACCCACTCAATTTATAAATTATTTTGATTAAATAAAATTAAAATAATTAAAATTAAGGCCAAAAACGTTAAATAAGTAAATGAGATTAATTATTGTAATAATTAAATCCCAATTAATTAAAGTAATGACCAAGAAAAAATAAAAAATAATTTGGATAAATGTTGTACTTATTTTATCTCAAATTAATTTAAAAAAATAAAAGGAGATTAGAATAAATAATTTAGGATAAATTGTGTATCAATTTTATCCCAAATAAATTATTTATTACACCCAAATAAATTATTTATTAAATCCAAAAAAATATATAAAAATAAATAAAATAAATAAAATAAATAGAAATAAATTTCATATTTATTGAAATTATTGTGTATGTAGGTTGAAAATTGAGAAAAAAGTAATTGAAAAAAAAAATCAATTTCAAACAAGGTCTAAGGCTGGAAAAGGGCCAAAATCTGATGCAACCAATTAGAAAAAGTTAGTGTAGCAGACCTGTCATCGGATGAGTGTAGATTCATCTAACGCCCAGCAGTCAACCTCATAGCCGAGCTCGGACGCAAATGAGCACCAAAGTGCAGACGAGACTCGAACTGAACGCCTAGGCGTCCACACTTTGGTCCGAAACAACGTCATTTCGCTTTGTTTGTCTTCTTCCTCGCGAAGACGAACAAGATAAGAACATATTACATCTTTGATTTTCCAAAGATGGATCTTTGTCGTTTCTCCACCATTTGAGTCCATTTAAAAGGTGAAATGATCACCTTACTCTGGTGATCATTTTCCCTACACTTGTAGGCAGCATCATTGCATATACGAGCAAGTAGATAGAAATCAAACAAAATACCATCAATGGTCTTTTGATTAAATCAAGCTTACTTGGTATTTCAACCGACCTTGGGAGGCTATAAATAACCTCCTCTAAGTAAACTGAAGGGAAGAGATCCACCCTCGACTTCTCAATCAAGCTCGAAGAAGAATTCACCATTGAAGATCTTCAAAGTTTTCTGAATTTTTGAACATTCTGTGTAGGGCTGTAAAACTTTGATCTAGACATTTATGAAGTTTTTAAAAGAGTTAAGAAGTATTCTACAACTCACAGTAAACTTCCAATCATACTGTAATTTAAATTATAAGTTTAAATTGAAATTTTTATATTTCAGTTAGACCACTTTTATATACTACTTGTATGATTTTTTAATTGGAAAACGACTCTAGAATCATTTTAAAACTTTCTACCGAAACAAAATATAATCAATAAACTTAAATAAAATACCAAATTTGATTTTAAATTTTTTCAAAATAGGGTTTCTGTCAAGAATAGTGACCTAGAAAGCCAAAAAGAATGTTAAATCAATCTACAAAAGAATGTTAGAAACATGTTTAAATCAATCCTAAGCCAACTCGATCATATTTGATAAAAAAACTAATATAAAAATAAATTTTTTAGTTCTTGAATTGGTTAAAATGAAAACCCATGGTTCATGTTTTGGTGTTATTCAACCATTTGAAGCATAGGAAAGCTATTGACAAGCTCCATACACATCATTAAACCTTAAAACTCAAAAACATGTTTTTTGTATCAAAACTGTTTGAGTTGAGTGAGACATTATTCCGATCGAATGATACATCAAGATGATGTTATAAATGAGCATTGGGACTAGGCGAAGCTCCTCATGTCATTGTATCAACGGATCAAGGTCCCAATCGAAAACATAAAATCTGTAGTTTTTGACCTCCGATCGAGGATGTTCTTGGCGACCGACTGAGGTTATAGCCCATGTTCGATTACGACCGAGGAAACTTAGCCCAAGTTTAGCCCAGACCTAACCTAGGGTCAGCCCAGGACTAAGGGAAAATTCAACCCTCCCCTACACTCGACCGAAAAAATTTAGCCTAGGTCTAGTCCAGGGTTAGCCTAGGACCGAAAATTCCTTGAGCCCTAATCGAGGAATTTTGCACCCAATCGAAATCCTCCCGCATCCGAACGAGAGACTCATGCATCCGACTGAGAGCCTCTTGCACTTAATCGGGAACCTCCCACACCTCAACCGAGAGCCTCCCGCACCCGATTGAGAGCCTCCCACATCTGACTAAGAGCCTCCTACACCCCGACCGAGGACTCCCATACCTCGACCGAGAGATCTCGACCCATGACTGAGGGTTTTAGCCCATGACCGAGGGAAATCGCACCCAAGACTGATATGGTCAGTCCTAGGGCATGTTTGGTTTAAATTTTATAGTTTCAAAATTATAATTTTGGAACCCCAAACAATTTTCTAAAAATCTGGAAAAATAAGAAAATGATTTCAAAATATTTATTAAAATATTTTCATAAAAAATATTTTGATAAGTGTCTGTTTAAAATTTATTTTTAGATCCTAATACATTAAAAACTGATAGTTCTCAGGTACTTTCCTCACCAGTCGTCGACATCAGCCTCAGGTACCGACATTTAAATATTATTCGACAATTTTAAATGCAAGAAAAATGTGTGCATGTCTAGGACCTGAAGTATAATTGGTTAAACAAAATATAATATAATCATTTTTTTTAAAGCCAAGACTTTAAAAAGTAGAGACCATTTTTTAAACGAGTACGAAGAATATAACGCAAAAGCTTTTTTCAGAGTATCATCAAACACCGAACCAAAATGAGAATTTGGTCAAAAATACGTTTGTATACATATAATTTTATTGATTTTAAAAATCAATTGACGACTCTTATCAAACAAAATAATCTTTTTAATTAATTATTTTAATTAATTTAAATACAGATTTCTTTAATCAAATTTTAATTTGATTATTATAAATCTAAAAGATTATTTGAAATTTGATCAAAATTAATTATTGTTATAATTAATTTCAAAGCATCCAGACATATTTTTATAAATCTTTTAAATTAATGTTTTATTAAAAAAGATTTTTGACCCGCAAACCAATGTTAAAATTCTCGATTCTCAAAATTTTTTCGGGACAAATTTTTTTGAGGGTTACACAACTATAAAATTTTTTTGATATTATTTATTGTAAATTTTTATTTTGGGAGGTAATATTT
This sequence comes from Impatiens glandulifera, assembly GCF_907164915.1. Taxonomy (NCBI): domain Eukaryota; kingdom Viridiplantae; phylum Streptophyta; class Magnoliopsida; order Ericales; family Balsaminaceae; genus Impatiens; species Impatiens glandulifera. The sequence goes on along the minus strand of NC_061862.1, from coordinate 110,696,680 downwards.
ATGTTAAAATACCCATTCATTTTTGTAATAAATGGGTTTGAAATATAAAATTTAGTATCTAGAATACCATTAGTTTAATATAAATCCTTATTTAAAGTTGATGTTTTTCATACTATAATTTATCAGTCAGTATGAGAATAAATTTGTTATATGAATGTTTAACGATAAAAATAAAAATTAATAATTTTTCATTACAAATTATTTACTGCTACTTTTGTTTTAACATTTGTGATGAAAAGATACATATCACTAATTATTTGCGTTATATTAGTAAGCATAGCTATTTTAAGAACAAATTATTTCTTATATCACAAAAATTAATTTTTTAAGGCGAAAGAATTGATTTTGTTCGAGCATTTTTTTCTAAACAGAAGGTATGAAGAGAGAAACAGAGGAGATTTATACCATCTAGCCTCGTCTTAATGTCTTTTGCCCGATGGGTCAGCGAGAGTCAGAAGTTGGACAATCACTGATTTTTGTAAGATCTATATTTAATTTCTCTTAGCTTCATTTTAAATATATTTTAATTACAAAAACAAAAATATTAAGTTAATTATGAGTTTCAATTATGTCTTATTTCCATGTTTTAAAAGTAAGAATTCACGAAACAAAATATCAATACATATATAATCTCAATAACTTTATCCTCCACTAAACTAATAAATATAGTTACGAATCAACATTAAACATTCAATAAAATTCTCAAATATAAGCATTCATAAGTTTTGTTCCATCCATATTACAATTTGTCTACACCTTTTAAAGTTATTTGGTTTACAAAAATACTTAAAATCGTTTCGTTTTCTATTGAATCTTTAAACTTTTGTGAAAGATACAGAACCTTTCATAGTCCTTGTGTTCATAATAAGTCTCCCCGTAAAACACACATAAAGCACAATATTATTCCATATTGAACACAAATAATTCGCTAAAGTAACCAAGGTAAATTAACATTTAGACCAAGTGAAAGTAATTACTTGAATGTACTTACTTGAATAAAAAACTATCGAATACACATCCAAAAATACTCCAAATATTGCATTTACATTCATTTTCTTTCACCGCTATATATTTGAAACCTATAACATAAGATAACCCACAACATCACAACTATTTAGATATTCTAATGAATTACATTCTAAATTCCTCAAAACTTAACAAGTTTTAAAATTTCAATACACAATTAATCAATAGAGACGGGGTCTGACTATTATAACAACTTCGGATAAACGGATTGATAGAAATCCTGTTAGAGATTAATATCACTTTTTATTCTTCGCAAACCTTCAAAAACTCTTGAAAACGATTCAAGTGTGGAACTGTTTATTTGGGTTTGAAGCATTGAACCAAGAAGATTGTAAGGACTGAAAGTAAAGAACACATCAATTTGTTTATGGATGTTCAAAGCTAACTCTCTTATGTCACCCCTTTTTCGAACAACCGGAAGGATTTCACTAAACTTCTTGAATCAAATACAGCTTACTGAATAGCTAACACTTTGTTGAACAAAACACACTCTATTCAACTAACAATATGATCAATATATCTCTCAGCTAGACAGTGTTTTTGATTCTCTCTCTTGAGCTTGGAAAATGATGTACAATCAGTAAGTGCAAGAGTGATGAGTAAGATTGTAGAAAAATGAGTAGAGTAATCGGTGATTCGTCCGTTGTCCTTGAGCATCTATTTGTAGTAGAAGGACACCAATGTTCAAATCTTCTGTATGAACACGTAGCACGCGCCCATAGGATGGCCGCCTAAAGGACAAAGTACATCAGACTCTGTGCTCCTGGAACGTGGCCGTACTGAACGGTAGTGCGCCAGATATCCTTCTGCAACTATCCTGTACTAAATAAGTAGTGGGAGGAATCTTCACGTACGTGACATTCATTCATTGGATGCAAATAGCTGGCATACTGGCCTGCAAGAGAAAGTGGAGCAGGAGTAGCATATAGCTAGTTGATCGTGGGTAGACAGACGTATGCTAACTTCAAACGGCTACTGAAACGATGCATTAGACGTGCTCCATTATACTACCAAGTCTAAGGTAGTTAGACGCCAACGTCTAACAACGGATTCCATTAGAGTATCACGTCTAATGGTGTTAGACTGCAGCGTCTAACTACATATCACTTCAGACTAATCTAAAGGAGTTAGACGCCCATGTCTAACTATGTATCTGTTAGACTGACACGTCTAACTATGTATCTGTTAGACTGACGCGTCTAACTACGTATCTGTTAGAATAGCACGTCTAACTTCGTATCTATTAGACTGGCATGTCTAACTACGTATCTGTTAGACTGGCATGTCTAACTACGTATCTGTTAGACTGACACGTCTAAGTACGTATCTGTTAGATTGGCACGTCTAACTACGTATATGTTAGACTGGCACGTCTAACTACGTATATGTTAGATTGGCACGTCTAACTACGTATTTGTTAGACTGACACGTATAACTACGTATCTATTAGACTAACATGTCTAACTACGTATCACGTTTAATTAGCCTACTTAGACCACGTCTAAGTTAACCAACTCTGATGCACCTATATAGAAACAATTAGAAGACTTAGCTTCGTTTATATCTAAACATCATAAAAACTTAATTGATTAGTATTTAGTATTTTTATGTTAATTAACTCTTTACATAGTTTTCCAAACAATTTTTTCTAAGTTAATTAACTCTTATTTTTTCCCAACAATTTCCCTCTTTTTGATGATTTAAATTAAATGATCAAAATCAGTTGAGTTTATTTAATCCCGAAAAATTACCAATTTTTTTTCCCTTTTTGATGATGTTAAAACAATACAATCTTAAATAAAGCAATGTAAACACCCATCAAATATAATCAAAATAATTCACAAAAATATCCCAACAATGAGTTTTAAACCAACATAAGTTTTAAAATCTTCCAATCATAAGTTTTAGAATGAGAATGAGAGAAGCAAAGAAAGAGATTTATTGTCCTTCCCTTTTCACGTTTGCGTCTGCATTTTCTTCATCTAGAGAGTATCCAGTTAGGAGGTTGTGATAACGAGTGACAACACTTCGGCCGCCTCCACTTCCATCGCCTCTATTGCTTCCACGACCCGAGCTTTTTTTCGTGGTCTTAGACCTTTTTCATTCTCTTCTACAACTTTTCGTTTAGATCAGATTTCTCTAGCAGCATATCCTTTGGCAACTCCACCTCTTGAACTGCCTCCTCTTGTGCTACCTTCCCCCTTTTTAACATTATCAACATCAGCATCAGGGAGTACCACACAATTTCTTTCCTTAGAGGCATTGGTTTCTGCCACTTCAATAACTTGAATAGACCTAGCAAGGGAGTCATCATGCTCCATTCTTTCTGCTTCGGCTCTACTCATTGATCTGGTCATTTCCACCATTTGAGCTTGAACGAGATGTATTGAAGATATGAGGGCCTGATGAAGTTCCAAAGTGAATTCCTTTGACTCAGCATGATGCTCTATTTGAGTATTAGTGACAATTTTTCTCAAACTTGTTGTACTTGGAATTTGCAATGTTGATTTCGTATGTGTTTCTATGCATAGTCTTCAACAATTCTTTCTGAATAGCGAAGAAGAAAGACATCTCTTGTTGGCTAGACACCGAGCCCTTTTCAAGATTAACCAACCTTGATTGAATATCCACCATATTCTCTTTGATGGAATTTATTACATCCATCATTGTTGTACAAAATTTTGCATCTCCATGAAAAGCCTCTTCTGAAAAGTGAGAGGTTGAAGACACACCTTGAGAATGAGCCGGAGCTGTCCGAATTGGACTTATATGCGTGTTCACTTGTAAAGAACATTCAGGTTCTTTATCCTTGGAATGAGAAAAGGGGGTCTTGGACGCATCCTTGGATTTATCTTCTTCATTAATAATATCAACACATACTTTTTGAATTCCTCTTGAGATACCGTTAGAATACAGAGGTAATTCATTAACATAATCAGCAATGTTTGCAACTGTAATGAAGGGAGATGATCGAGGAACGGGAGAACCCGAAATGAAGCATTCTTCCAAGGGAATACCCTCAGAGGAATCTTCTTTATCATCTTGTTCCCCATCAAAAGAGGGAATTTTCTCTAACTCAGTCTCCTTCAATGGTTCCCCCACAACGTTTGATCCAGGAGACTTATCAGCAATCTTTGCTGATTCTTCTTCTTCCACCGGAGGTTCTTCCACGGTTTCATGAATAATAGGAACCACCTTTGATGTTTCCTTCTATTGAATATTAGATAGAAGAGTCTCAACAGCAACCTCTTCTTCTTCATCCATAATAGTTCCAGCTTGACCTAAGATAGGGGTCTGTTCAACAGTCTTTAGGACCGATAAACGTTTCTCTTCAAAATAGACATTTTCCATTTCAACAAGATGGGTAGCAGCCTGCTTATCTTCTCTTAGCCTGGACTGATCAATATCAAAAATCTCCATAGGCTCGTCTTCATCAAAAGCATCATGAAATAAACTTAAACTAGAAGATTCTGTACCGTGAGCATGTTGGAGAACGGTTATGCAATAACTATGGATAATGAGATCCAACCTCTTCAAGGCATTCTGCTCTGTACGAGCATCTTTGTCCAGAAGGTTGAAATTGGTTTTTCTCTTTTCGATCATGGGAAGAAGAGTATGCCCCATGATGTTTGCCACCACGAGTTCCTTTCGATTGAGGGCTTCAGAAACTACGGTTGTCATAACCCATCTTAATATTCTTTTCTCGTTCTTTATTACGCTTTTCCATTCGTTCACAATATTCTCTTTTGAAAACATCTCATCGAACTGAGTTTCTATTCTGTAATTCACCCAAGTGCATAGATGTTGATTTTCTCAGCAGCCTTCACTTCAACTTGCTCCATCCCAAGGTTGACAATGCAATTGGATTCAGATACCTTCTCAAGAGATTCAACGGCAATCCCCTTCCCTTTTCCAAGAACCTCAGTAGGTTTAGGTTTAGGAGTGGGCAGAGGTTCACGGATAGTTATGCGACACCTCCCCTTGTCGATCTCATAACTTTGAAAGGGGTCTTAGGCTTCGGAAACACCCCTTATGGAACAACAGACATAACGTCCTTCCCTATAAAAGCATATTGTATTTCAACAATCTTGGCAACAAGAGGCTCTACAACTGGTAGAGTAGGACACTACTCAGATAATACAACAGCAGCAGTAGACGTTGGAACAATGACCTGCTCTATTTTAGTGGGGGTTTCAATACTTGCAGCAACAACAACCACTGACACTTCGGGACGGATAGGCGAAGGAACCCTGTCAACATTTTCAATAATTGGATCGACTGGCTCAACAGTCGGCCCAACAACTTGTTCCGTCACAGGAACATCACAAATGGGCACAAAGGCCAAAGGAGAATAGGAGGTTACCTTTTTGGACTTCTTAAACGCCTTAGACGCACCAGATGAACTAGATGCTTTAGACGCCTTGGACACCTTCTTCTGATCTGTAGTAGGACTATATGACTTAGCCAGTTTCTCAACGGGTTGGGGGATGGAGAGAGAGATGAAATAGGAACAACGACAATAGGAAGAGTGTTTCTTCTTGCCCTAGAGTAAACAATTCCAGAATCTTTCTTTAGGGAGCTCTTCTGGCTGTTCATGCTCGTCGCAGACTCGATTACCGATTTGGCTTGTTTTGCCCCCGTAGACAGCATAAAAGTGGCCTGTCTTTTAGAACGAGTGACCGACTAGCCACCTGTCTGTTGGTTGGAAGAGCTAGAAACCATCTCCTTTGAGAGCTTCATTCTTGCAAGAGCGCTCTTTATGGAGAAATTTGTGTATATGCAACTCAGATTAATAGTCTCATCATCACCCATAGGGACACCCAAATGTTTCAGAAAACGACTAAGTTGGGCTGTGAAGCCAACACTTTCCTTGTTCTTGGAGTAAATCGACTCACATAAATTAGAAAAGAGTGTAGAAGCCCAGTTAACTTGAATACCTTTTGAAATGGCCGTCATATAGTCGAAGCGATCTTGACTATATGAATCGAACGAGCCTGCTCTACCTTGGAGAGTCTTCACTACAATATCGTTTAATAAAATAAAATGCGGTTTTAGAGCTTTCTTCTTCCCGTTCATCCTTATTGTAGAACCGTTGTTTGAGAAGACAATCTTCATCTCCGTGATAGTATCTGCTGGTAGAGTAAGATTAAACTTATGACCCTCCGATGGAAGTTCAAAGAACTCCGCATAGGCAAATTCATTGAAAGATATAAGCGATTCGTTCACAGTCGTCGTAATAGATTCTCCGACCAAGACCACCGTCTTGAAGAACTCTCGAACTTCCTTCTCGTAAAATATAAACGGACCGCAGATATACTTTCCGAGACTGGAATACTCCAAAGATCGGAATATATCAACCACAGCCTGTTGACCGAAAGAATAAACCGACGAGAAGTCCACCTGTAGAGTGCGGTGACCTAGAGTAATCTTCTTGTTAGCCATTTGAGAAAGAATGAAGAAGATGAAACGATTTCTTAGAGAGAAGTTAGAGAAAACTAGAGTTCATAAGAAATTAGTGATTGTAAAAGGCATCCGACGCATGCACGATGTCCTTAAATAGAATCCCAACAGTCATATGGCTTAACCGTCACATTTAACACACGGGGAGCCACCACTTTAATGTTAGACACCTTTTCCCAAAGGTAGTCGTCTTTAATTTTAAGGGTATATTAGTCATTTTCCTTATCCTTGAGAGACACGCGTCTTCAGGTTTCTAGGAAGTGATTGTTCAATATTTTGAGCAGTAAAGTTAGACGACGTCGCATAAAGGACAAATGTCCTCAATTAGTCCTGAAGATGAAGCGTCTAATGGCACACGTAGTTAGACGTTTCACTTACTTCTACAATCTGTGTGGACTGAGCGTCTGTTAGACGCAGGCGTCTAATCATTTGTCTTATAGATGTCTATCCATCTATTAGACGTAGACGTCTAATTATGCATGAACAACACGTACTAGACGTGTCTTTGGTTTGACGTGATCGTCCAACTGCTCTTGTCTTATAAACGTTTGAACGTCTATTAGAGTTCGACCTCTAACTGCGTAGGTTTTTCACCAAGACATTTCACATTAGATTGTCTAAATATGTATACGTAACGTCCAACTTCTCTTGTCTTATAAACGTTTTAACGTCTATTAGACTTCAACCTCTAACCGCATAGGTTTTTCACCAAGACATTTCACATTAGATTGTGTAAATATGTATACGTCTAAGTACTTGTTTTTCTTTTAGACGTCTTAATCTAATAGACCGATTAAAGCTTTCGTCTACGTGCATCTTTATTTACACAATAAATTTCCCTTTCAATTAAAAGAAATAAACAAATGTTTTGAGGTCCTTAAGACCAAAAATATTTTTAAGGGAGAAAACACTTAGTCCTTTGAAGTGGCATGAGACACTGTTGATCCTCTATAACAAGTCTTTAGAAGATTATCCTCCAATCTTCCTTCTTGCAGCTTTCCTATATCACCCACACAAGAAAATATTTACAAATTTTGGTACCCACATTCACTTGGGTCCTCGATCAATCAGTCCCTTAAGAATCCATATTTGAGTTATTTTAATGGACTTCCATTTTTGTGTAGTAATAATTGCGTATGATTTTGACTTAATAGACGCCTTTCTGCTAGCCACTGATCACTTAACTTTAGATGATGGTTTTTTTAAAACTCCTCGACTTATTGTTAGGTTTTGGTTTAATAGCATCTAACTTAAGTTTCAACCTGCTAATTGTTGGTGGAACATAAGTTATTTCATCCTTTAAGGTTAACTCCTCACAACTTAGATCGGTTCCAGTATCCGTTAAACTCCCTTTGACAAAGATTATTGGCTTAAGTTTGTTAGTTGATGGGTTTAAATTCTTATACGACTTGTCTGAGTCATTGCTATCAAATCCTAGACCGGATTTACATCCAGGAGGCCTCAATAGACTAATCCCATATTTGACAACTTCTCCAGACCTTTTCCAAGAACTTACAATATAAGTTAAACGTTAGTTTTCAAAAGAAAGGGTTTGAATCTTTTCCTTGAGCATTTCATTCTCAGATGAAAGCTCATCCATGTTTTCAAAAACTTTTGTCTCAAAGGTTTGAGAAAAAGGTGGTTCATCATTTTCAGATTTTGAGCTTATTTTTTTTTAGATTCTGAAATTTTTTTATACTCAAAGACCATATCATTTAGTGCAGTCACTAGTTCATCTCATGAAAAGTCTTCTGGAGAGAAATCCACTACCTCAGATTCCTTAGAATCTTCCTCTTCTCTTGCCATGAAGCAAGCAACTTCTTCATCATCACTATCACTTGATGATGAATAATCTGAGTTGCTTTGAATCCACTTGGCCTTGTTGTTTGCCTCCATGAGGGCCTTTAACTCGCCTTCATTGTCTTTCTTCTTCTCATCACGTTTCGACTTTCTGCACTCCGACATGTAATGTCCTAGAATACCACAGTTAAAACATTTAACATTATCTTTTGATTTAGCTTTATCATCATTGGTATTATTTGAAAAGCTTGAGTTAGGAATGCTTTTCTTCATGTATTTTTCAAATTTCTTCACGAGAAGAGCCATTACGTCGTTGCTGAGCTGCTGGGCAGACGCTTTTTCTTCGTTGGCAATTGGTGACTCCTCGGAAGACACCAAAGCCTTGGTAATGATGGCGGATGTGGGGTGATCTTCTTCATTCCTTGAGTTCAACTCGAACTCATAGGCCTTCAGATCGGCAAGCAAGTCGAAGAGCTCCATCTTAATGAGGTCTTTGGACTCCCTCATCACCATAGTCTTGATGTCCCACTCCCTGGGTAAAGTTCGCATGACCTTTATAACAATATCTTTATTGTTGTAGGTCTTGCCTAGAATGGATAGGGTGGTGATAATCTGACTGAATCTTGCATCAAACTCAATCATTGTCTCTCCTGGACGCATCTTGAAGTTGTCAAACTACTGAGTGGCAATCGTAATCTTGTTCTCTTTGGTTGCGCGTTTCCTACATAGAGTTGAGTGAGCCTGTCCCAAATTTCTTTGGTAGAATCGCAATATATGATATAGTTGAACATGCTATCGTCAAGGGATTTGTGCATGACATCCATGGCCAAGTTGTTGAGGTTGTTCTTCCTCTTATCTTCATTTGTCCACTCATATTTTTCTTTGTCGATCTTGATAGGTCTTTCAGTGACAACACTCCACATGTCATCATGCAAGGAAGCAAGATAGGCACGAACTCTCTTCTTTCACATCATGTAGTTTTCTTTCGAAAACATAGGAATCTTGGAAGAGGTAGCATCTTTAGCCATGATTCAGGTTCTTATTGCTTGAGAATAGAAAGCAGAGCTCTGATACTAATTGATAGGATCGTTGTAATCAATAGAGACGGTGGTCTAACTATTGATAACAACTTCGGATAAACGGATTGATGGAAATCTTGTTAGGGATTAATATCACTTTCTATTCTTCGCAAACCTTCACAAACTCTTGAAAACGATTTAAGTGCGGAACTGTTTATTTGGGTTTGAAGTTTTAAACCAAGAAGATTGTAAGGACTGAAAGTAAAGAACACATCAAGTTGTTTATGGATGTTCGGAGTTAACTCTCCTACGCCACCCCCTCTTCCAACAATCGGAAAGATTTCACTAAACTTCTTCAATCAAATACAGCTTACTGAATAGTTAACACTCTGTTGAACAGAACACACTCTGTTCAAATTACAATATGATCAATATATCTCTCAGCTAGACAATATTTTTGATTCTCTCTCTTGAGCTTGGAAAATGATGTACAATCAGTAAGTGCAAGAGTGATGAGTAAGATTGTAGATAAATGAGTAGAGTAACCGGTGATTCGGCCGTTGTCCTTGAGCATCTATTTGTAGTAAAAGGACACCAATGGTCGAATCTTCTGTATGAACACGTGGCACGCGCCCATAGGATGATCGCCTAAAGGACAAAGTACAACAGACTCTATGCTCCTGGAACATGGCCGTACTGAACGGTAGTGCGCCGGATATCCTTCTATAACTGTCCTGTATTGAACAAGTAGTGGGAGTAATCTTCGCGTACGTGGCCTTCATTCATTGGATTCAAATAGCTGGCGTACTGGTCTGCAAGAGAAAGTGGAGAAAGAGTAGCGCACATCTAGTTGATCGTGGGTAGACGTATGTTAAATTCAAACGGTTGTTGAAGCGAGGCATTAGACGTGCTCCATTAGACTGCCAAGTCTAAGGGAGTTATACGCCAACGTCTAACAGCGGATTCCATTACACTACCACGTCTAATGGAGTTAGACTGCAAGGTCTAACTACATATCACTTCAGACTGGTATGCATTTAATACACAAATAATCAAATTATGTTTGTAAATTTCATTGAAACTTATATTTGATAATATAGAAAATGCATTTATATATGCTAATTCTATATTCATATCACTACATATAAACATACATGTATGGATAAATTACATTACTTTTCTTGGATTAATGAAAAGCCATCAATTAAGGATTAGCCCGAGTTCTCATATAACTGATACATCATTTCAAACTTCTCGTTAAGTTTCTCAAATTTAATGTCACGCTCCTTGTTCTCTTGTGTAAGAGTTTACTATTTTATATAATTATTTCGTCTTGATCCATAATATTTTTGTCTTGTGCTATGATCTTTCTTCCTTAGCTATAAATGTTTCGTCACGATATGCGATTATCGCTTTTTCTCTTCATTGTATTTCCTTAGTTGATAAACCTCAAAATATAACTTATTGTTGGAATGACCCTCATCCCAAAATTTACTCTTCTCAACGTACTCAAGTCCAAATACTTTTTTCATTCGTTGGACCTCCAACAACTTCTACCCAAAGTTCATAATCTGTTTTCTTTTCCCCTCCCTTCATATTATCTTGCTTTTTATACACATCTCTAAGTTTTCCGTAATTAAGATATCGCGTTACATCTAATTATTAACGTGTCAAGAATTTGGATTGAGTACATTTATTTTATATTTTTAATAATTATTTTAACAAGAACCGCCACTTGATAACTCTCTTTCCACTCCAATAATGTCACATACACTCATTGGAATGAAGCATTTCTAATAACTGAGAAGACTTTGTTTATAACTAACCGCAAATTCCTCCCACCAAATGTCCTTTTTGTCTTGAGGGACCTTGTTTCAGTTAAAATATGGACCCTCCAATAACCAATGATAATTTAATTGATATTATTTGTGATTTTAGGTTCAAAATGGTATGAATAGTTAATTCACAATAATTATAATTACAATATAATTTTTTTGAAAATATATTAATGAGATTAACGGTGAACAAAAACACTCACTTTTCTCCCATGAATTGTTATGTCAGGCTTCAAGTTTATTGCCTCTTCACTCCCTTGTGAAGGTAATTCTACAATGCATTATTCTTCATAATTTGATGGTGGTTGCGTTAAGTCTGTGAAGGTAATTCTACAACGCATTATTCTTCATAATTTGATGGTGGTTGCGTTAAGTCTGTGTCAATTTATGTCTTAAGTACGGTTGTATAATTGTTGTTTTTTAGTTGACTTTTAAATAATTCAAGATTAATTATCTAGAAGGTTGGTTGAAATCTTACTTCTTGATTACTACCCCATCATAGTTATCTTCTAGTGCATATTTGATTTTTTGCTTTTAGTTGTTCACGTTTGTTAGTGCCTTCTTCTTGTTGTTTATTGTAGCATTTACACTTAATTTATTGATAACATTTCTAGGTGCCTTAGTCCTCAAGTTCACTAGTGTAGTATTTACGTTTGGATTGTTATTTGTAGGGGTTATTATACTGGTTAACAGTTGCCACAATTTTCAGGTTGTTTCTCAATTGTCTAGTGGTCGTACTCATTGAGTTTACATTTTCTGTTGTAGTTGCTGTCAAATTATTGAGAGTTGTAGGAGCATTTTGGAGTTGTTTGGATTCCCCTTTGTACCGATGTTCTATTTTTTGTAAATAAGGGTAATATTTGCACTCGGTTGACTTTTTTCCGAGGAGCATGTGTTTGTTGTAGCTTTTTTCCTTTTTATGATGTTTTTCTTTTACTATTGGGAGCCTCTTCCAATTGAAATTTTGATTGTTCATTCTAGTTAAAATTTAACGGTTATTTTACTATGAACCTTGTCTAACTGATGTATTCTAGAAGTTTTATATGTTATTGAATCATTTCCTTTTGAGTTTTTAGATTTATTTGAATAACCTGTCAACACATTTTTTCCTTCTTCAACCATTTCCAACTCGAAGGTAGTATATGTATATTTTTTTAAAGTGTTTTGGATTCTGGTTCAACTAGAATCTCTTTTTCTACACCGAAATGTATTTTTTTAGAATTGTGATTTGTTGTGAAAACTATCACCCGAAGAATGAAAAGCGGAAATATAACAATCGTAATGAATGTAGAACAATAACGTAAAAGCAATTAATAAACAGAATAACGACACAAGAGTTTTACCCAGGTTTGGACCAACAATGTCCTACGTCCTGCTTTCGGAGAATCGATTAAATAAAGTTATAATTATAAATTATAACTTTTCTGTATGTTCTAGGTTTTAGTCTCACCACGCTCTATAACTCGTTTACAATGTAAATATATATTTTCTTTTAGAATTCATAATTAGGAAATAATCATTCTCTCTATATATTATATTATATTATATAATATATATATATATATATTCCATTTTAGAATATAATATATATGAATTCATTCCTTCTTTTGTACCTAACATTGAGGCACACTAAATTGGGCCTCAAAACCCTAGGCACAATTCCATAAATCTCTATCTTGCCTCCATGTCCATTTTCAAATGAATGAGCCTCATCACTAAGAAGATCTTACAATCGATTCTCCTACTTCTCCGATTATATTCCAAGTCGCAACATTTTCGAAACTTGATTCCTGTCACCACCTTTGTGGCCATATTTGCAAGATTTCATCCGTGTGAATCTTTTCTACAACTAGTGCAAAGGCTATAAAATCGGAGTAGCTAAATCTCTCAAGAGCTCGGGTTTTCCCACGGTCTCTATCTCGTGCTAACTGGTATGAGCTAAGGTTCTCTTCCGGATACGTACCTTCCTCCTCTACCTGACCGTTTGTTTCATCATCTTCACTAGCCTCCTCCATGTTTATCGATTCTTTAGTAATCCCTCCTAAGAACTCCACCTCAAATTCAGTCCTCTCTCTAGCGACTTCGCTAGCTTTGACTAACTGTGTTGCTCTATAATAGAATTCGGTTTCCCTAAAGACCAAATCACGACTAATGATACACTTGGTCATTTCTCCTTCCTTGTAAAAGAATTTCCAACCCTTTACTCCCTTAGGGTATCCAACGAACATACACTTCTTCGCTCTCGGATCAAGTTTTCCATCCCGTTGGTGCATGTAATCCACACACCCAAATACCTTCAAGTTGTCGAGTTTTTGAGGAGCGCAATTCCAAACTTCTTCTAGTATCCTATATTCCAATGTCGTCGATAAACAACGATTGATAAGATAAGCCACAGTGTTAACCGTCTTACCCCAAAACCGCTTCGGTAGACCATCCTCAAACAACATACACCGGACATGCTCAAGTGGCGTTCTGTTCATTCACTCCGTCAAGCCATTATGTTGTGATGTCTGTTGGACGGTTTTGTGACGAACCATCCTTTGTTCCTTGATGAACTAATTGAACTCCTCTCCTATGTACTCCAACCCATTATCTGTTCGGAGTTTTTTAACCTTCTTTCCGGTTTGAGTCTCTACTATTTTCTTCCACTCCTTGAATTTAGCAAATGCCTCATCCTTGTGCTTCAAGATGTATACCCAAACCTTGCACGAACAATTATCAATGAAGGTGATAAAATACCGACCTCCACCTGGAGTTGCAGTCCTTGATGGCCCCCATAAGTTTGAGGGAAAATAACTGAGCGTCTTCTAAGTCACCTCAACTAATCATCCAAACTTCACCCTCGTAGCTTTACCGTATGCAGTTCTTGCTGGCCCCCATATGCAGTTCTCGTAAAACTCAAAATCATCAAGTTTCTTCTTGCCAAAATAACCTCTTTTACTCAACTCCTTCAAACCCATCTCACTCACATGCCCCAATCTTTTATGTCATATACTTGTGGACGATACATCTCGAGGTTCTTACACTACCGCCATATCACAAACCAAGGTGCTGCCTTGAAGGATGTAAAGACTCTTCTCTCGCACACCCCTCATTACCACTAACGACCCCTTTGTGACCCTCAATATGTTCTTCTCGTCCTTCCATGCAAAACCAAGTTGGTCTAGTGAGCCAAGAGAGATTAAACTCCTCCGAAGATCTAGGACGTGTCGTACTTCCCTCGATACTCTCTCGATTCCATCATGCGTCTTCAAATGCATTGTTCCGATCCCCATCACCTTATAAGACTTGTTACCTAACAAAACTTCTCCTACCGAAGTCTTCTCATAGGTCTCGAACCAACTCTCGCTAGGTGTCATATGGAACGAACACCCGAAATCCATAATCCAATGCTTGATGGACCGATTAGTGGAGACAACGAGAACATCCGCACTTTCGTACCCATTCTCAACCTCCTAAACAACCACCACTTCTCCACTCTTCTTCCCGTTGTTACTCAAATCTGGATAATCTCGTTTAAAGTTCCCCTCCTTGTCACAATTGTGAAACCCTGAAAAACTTTGAACGCCTCTTCTTCTTGCTTTTATTATATCTTTTCTCGGCTCTCCCTCGAACCAAGATTCCATCTCCACTCACATTACTCTCTTCATTCCTCTTCTTTTGGTCCTTCGATCTTAACGCACTCATTACATCATCGAGGGTAAGCTCTTCCCTCCCATGCTCTAGTATGTCTACGAACGTCTCATACGACTTCGGTAAAGAATTCAAAAGCATCAGTGCCTTATCCTCATCCTTGTACTTCTCCTCGATATTTTCTAAATCAAGGAGAATCTTGACATAATCGTCGAGATATGTCTGCAAACCCTTCCCTTCAGTCATTCTAAACTTGAATAATCTCTACTTGACGTAGATCCAAGAGGACAATGTCTTAGTCATATACAAAGATTTCAACTGAAGTGACACCTCTATTGACGTCGTGGAATTAATAACCTCTCACAATACCTTGTCACTAAGACTAAGAATCAAGGTGTTATAGGCTCTTTCCAACACCTCCATCTTTTTCTCCGCGTCCATCGAGGCTGGTAATTTTGATTCCCCCTCGAGTGCTTTAGCAACTACCATGTTGCCTAAGTGTGCCCTCATCTTCATCTTTCATAACCCAAAATCCTTCGTCCCATCGAACTTCTCGATATCCACCCTAGAAGTCGACCCCATCTCAAGTCAAAGAAATCGAACCGCGACAACCTTAGACCAACCTCTCTCAGATACCAGTTTGTTGTGAAAACTATCACCCGAAAAATAAAAAGCAAAAATATAACAATCGTAATGGATGTAGAACAATAACGTAAAAGTAAAGAATAAACAGAATAACGACTCAAGAGTTTACCCAAGTTCGGACCAACAATGTCCTACGTCCTGCTTTCGGAGAATCAATTTAATAGAGTTATAATTATAAATTCTAACTCTCTATATATTCTAGGTTTTAGTCTCACCACGCTTTACAACTCGTTACAATATAAATATATATAATCTTTTAGAATTTATAATTAAGAATGAATTATTCACTCTATATATTATATTATATTATATTATATTATATTATATTATATTATTATAATATAATATAATATAATATAATATAAATTATTTTCATTTTGTATTTAACATTCAGGCACATTAAATTGGGTCTCAATATCCTAAACCCAATTCTACATAATTCTTATCACACTTCTATTGATATTGATAAAAGTTGTCCAAATTAATTAAGAAACTACTATAGTCAAACAGATACATTAATAAATCATATTTTAAACTATTGTGGTGTGGTAGATAATATTGTTATATGTAATTCATAATTTTAGAATAAGTTAACATGCTATAACATTTTATAGCAACATATAATTTGGTAGCAACATATATCAGAACATTGGAAACAAGTAAACAATGATAAGGAAATAATACAAAGGCTTTACTAATTGCATAATGATATCTACTTATCCATAATAAAAGCCTTATCATAGACGGTAAACATGACGAATTAGGTTATGGGTTATTTGTTTGGAAATAAATTATTAGAAGAGCTGAAATGGAAAAGGGAATATTGGTCGAATATAAGATGAGCTTGATTTGAGTATAAAAAAAAGCTGAAAAAAGTCAATACAAATCAAGCTAAGTTTTTTTACTTGTGATTTATAAGGAATCCTAGTTTATTGATAAAAAAATCTAATTTTTGTTCATAAAAAATAAAAATTTATTCAAACAATCCCTTGAGATGTTTTTGATCATGTTGAACTCTATGTGGCATATTCCTTTCAATTTGACATATATCTTACCAGTATAATAGTTTTATATATTTGACTTTCATTACTTAACTCTAATATTTACTAATTTCTTTTTCTTTCAATATTAAATTATTTGACTTTCTTATGTCAATGCCTCAATGTCATTAAAACTGGATATCCAAATTTTTAACCAGGAGAATGAATTTTAAAACAAGTTGCAAAGGTTTATTTGTTCAAGTAAACTCATACAATCTTGCACCTTTATCATGATCAGTAGTGCCTCAAGATTTGGTGCCATAATTTGATATGTTTTTTCTTACTATTTTTTTTATTTCAAAACTCAAAAATTATCTCAAATTATTTTTTTCAATTATTAAATTACTTAATTAATCAACCAAAATATATTTTTTATAAATGATTCGGTAATATGTGAGACTTAACTCATTTATTGCGATTTACCACTTAGTTATGAGTCTCCACCGAAACAAAAATACTAAAATACTTTTATTTTATTTTCATAAAATTTAAATATAAAAAGATATTATAATAATTAAACAAATTAAAAATCTAAGTAACCTTTTTTTATAAACCAAATTTTTGTTAAAAACTTCCAAATAACCAATCAAATTATAAGCTTAAATTATTTTTTATTTTTTTATTTCACTTTATTTATATTAAGTTAAATTGAAAAAATATAATGTTATAAATTAACAAAAATTACCTCTTATATATAGTTTGTTAAATATAAATGTATTGTATTAATTGTGGCAATGGTTCAAATCATGACACATTAACTCTGTTAACTCATGTTATTATTTATTTGTGACATTTAGGAACGGAAATTTAATATAAAATAGTCTAATTTAAAAATTAAAGAAAATAAATTTGAATTATCCCTATAAATTTATGATTTTCCACTTAAATTATGACGTTTTTTTTATAACAACTTAGTTAATATATTCATCTTGAAGTAAGTCAAATAATGAAAACAATAAATTTAATTTACTAAAATGGAGGTATTTATAATTTGTGGGATAATTTGACATAATGCATTATTAATAAAAAAAAAGGTGTTGTATACTTAATAATTTTTTTAAGAAAAATTGGATCAAAATACTAATTGTTACATATCTCTAGTTAGTTTACGCAATGGGGAATACATTTGGTGTAAGGTTTGAAAAAGTATATGCCTTAATATATTTATTTTAAGAAGGGATCTTATAAAGAAATGATAAATTATGTTACAGATGGAGATTATAATCTTGTTAAGAAATAGTCACAATTATTTGAAGCATCTCTTTGCCAGAACACAACTGTGGATATATGTATAATAAAATTAGTATTGGTTTCAATTTTAATGAAGTTCGATAAATATCTTTTTTTCTGAATTTGGAAAGTGCAGGATCGGATGCCTGTTCTGGGTTCTCCGTTCCCCGGTTCCATTTTACAGTGAAGGGGCAAAACAATAAAACAATTTTTTTTTTTTTATAAATGATTGATTTACCCCTCCATGTGAGGGGAACCGAGAACCCCGTAATAGAGGATCATATCCCAATTGAAAGTATTCATCAACTATTTGAACACGCAACTCTTTTAGCAGCAGAATGATTTATGATTACTTTCATTAAGTCATATTTAACATGAAATAGACATAACATGAGAATTTAAGTGTTAAAATACTAACAAAAAAGATGGCTTTGCAAGGCACAACTTTACTAAATAAAAAAAAAAAAAAAAACTCAATGTTAAGCTTACTAATTTGATGAAGATAAATGGGCATCCCAGTTTCAAATTTGGGTGGTGTTGGATTTTTTTTTTATTTGCTAAATGTAGTGTTGGATTTCCTTTTAAGAAAATATAAAAAAAATTGAAATAAAAAAAGTTAATTTTGTTATAATAAATGTTTAATTTCTCAAAACAACTAAGTTTTTATGTATACCCGAATTGGAAAGTATATTCTTTAAGTATTCTCTTGACTTAAATTTTATCATAAAAAAACAATTGACTTTCTAATTAGTTCATTTTAATATTCTTTGACACTAATTTTTTCTTTTATAAATTATTTGACTTTTTTTTATAAAATATATATATTTAGGGTTTAGTTGAGTGGTAAAATATTATACTAATTTAGTGATACTTAATGATAATTTAATAGAAGTTAAGATACTATTAATTAAACATCGAAATTTGGTTGGTATGTTTTCTTTTGGAACCAAATATTCCCATCTCCATGAAAAACAGAAAAAAAGCTTAAAAACAATTACCATATGAGAATGACTCGTAATCTTAAATGAGGGCTCAAACAATCATAGTTATAAAATGTTAATATATAACAAGGCAAAGAAATCAGGTAAAATGCTACAGGAAGCTTTACACTTTTTCAGACAAATAAATTAGTTTACTTTTACCCATAAAGAATGAAGAATATGAGAGCTTTACCAAGGGATTTATGCATTAAATAGTTGCATTTTTACTATAATCTCATGATGTACAGTTTTGCCAGTTTTGGGTTATTATTCATCCTCATGAAGAGTTCGAAACTGACCTATCATTTTGTTTTGTGTGTGTTTTTGTTATAATATGCCCTACACGTCCTTTCTGTTTGCTATATATTTCCACCTATATTCAAGAAAAAAATAAATATATGATGAATGCATCTGTTCGTGATGAGGTATTGTAAAATTATAGAATTTAAATGAGGTATTGTGATTAATAGGGATGACAACGGTTACCATACCCGCCGGGTAGTGAAGTACTCATTCCCGAACTCGATTTTTATTTTATTATCCATCTCCGAACCCGACGGGTATATCTATTTGTATCCCATTCCCGATTCGCCGGGTACCCGATACCCGACGGGTACCCCATTATCCGATTAAAATATTAATTTTTATTTATTATTTTCTAAATATACTAAATATTAAAAATACATATGAAAATATTACTTACTTGTATAGTTATATTGTAGAAGTTCAACAGTATACATACATGAACTTCAACAAAAATTTGAGAAAAGTTCGACAAAAGTTATAGAAAATATTAAAATAAAAGAGAGATAAGAAATGAAGATTAAAAGTCATGGGGAATATAAATTAAATTAATTATGGCGTGGGGAGTGGGTGATTGAGTGTTGATATAAATAATTAAATAATATATTTAATATAAATTTATAATGATGGTATTGATTATAAATTTGAAAACTCAATTTCATTTTTAATATATATATATATATATATATATATATATATATATATATATATATATATATATATATATATTAATATTAATATTAATATTTTGGGTATCGGGTTTGAGTTTTGCACACTCCACATCCTCGAATCCTAACCCGATCGGCTAATCATTTTCAGTCCCCATCTCCGACTCCGATTTTAAAATACTCGAACCCGAACCCGATTATCAGGTACCGACGGGTATCGAGTATACGGGTACTATTGCTATCCCTAGTGATGAATTTATATGTTTGTTAAATTTGAGTTAATTATATTTTTAAATTGTTATAGATTTTTTTTTTTCAATAAAAATTTGAAACTATCAAATTTCTTTTCAAAATCTAAATATTTAATTATAAATAAATTTAGTAGATTTAATTTTTTTTTACACTTAGAAGATAAGTTTCAATATATTCATACATAATGATGTTATTAGAGAAATATATCAAAAAATAATTTCAAATTTGTTATATTTATTTATACCTATTCATGGTAAATTATTCAAACTAAAATATTATTTTTACATCAATTGGTTAACTTTATATCGTTAAATAACAAACTTTTTATTTTTTATTATAAAAAATATTTATTTGAGAAACATATTTAATTAAATGATATTTTTTATTTAAAATGATTGTAAAATGTTCTATTTTGTGTCATGAACATATAAGTCACTTTAAATAATAAGTTTATTATTTTTTATTTAATCCGTTATTTTTCAAGTCCTAAACATGTACATATTTTTTTTGCATTAAAAAATTACTATGATTGATGTCGATTATTATCAAGAAATGTACTTGAAAAATATCAATTTAAGGCATTTGAATTTAAAAAATAAATCCAAACATTCACTTAGTAAAATATTTTTTTTACAAAAATATTCTAAATATATTTTGAAATTGTATTTCATTTTTCAGATTTTTAGAAAATGGTTTGGACTTTAAATAAAAAAAACAATTTTTAAAATTAAAATCTCAACCAAATAGACCCAGTCCTCTCGATCGAGGGCGTCGATCCCTCGGTCGTAGGATAAAATCCCTCAGTCTTGGGTGCCAGACTCTCGGTCGGGCACGAGGGATCCTTGGTCGAGGCTAAGACCTCTCAGTCGGATGCGGGGAGCTCTCGGTCGAGGTGCGGAGAGGTCTTAGTCAGTGCTAGAAATCATCGGTCAGGTGTAGGGAGTCTTTGGTCGAGGCTAAGATCTCTCAGTTGGATGATGTAGGGAGCTCTCGATCGAGATGCAGAGAGTTCTCGGTCGGAGTTAGAAATCTTCGATCGAAAACCATGTCGGCCTTGTTTTCTTGGTCAAAAATCAAGCACAAGATAAAAAAATCCCTCAACCGGATGTGAGGTTTCTCGGTCTGGTGTAGGGAAGGGTTTGATTTCCTTGGCTAGAAATCGAACCCAGGTTAAACCATTGATCGGACGTCAAGAACATCAAACTACATGTTTGATAAATTTGATTGGGGCCTTTTGTTAGTTAAGAGTCCTCAATGACCATCACTTTTGCATTTAAGGTATTGTAATCTAATATTATTAATTTCAGTTAATAAATGCATTTTCCTTGTTTTATACTTTTTGTCTTTAACGACCATATGAATCAAGTGTAGTCTATGATATGTTACTAGTATAAAGTGTTTATGATAGTGATCATAAATATAAGTCTCTTATTATGCTGCATAACGTTCATATCAAAATAATTTATAGTCATAGGTTTATTGAGATATGACATCATTAAACCGATAAGACTAGTGTGTGTTACATTTCTTGATTTGATTATGCAAGTGTCCTTATAACTCGAAATTATAGTTGATAAATCTAAATGAACATACATGTGGTTGTTAATGAGTTAAAAACACACTAGTGATATAATTATGTGTCAGTGGTGCGTCTCGTAGCTGCTATAGTGAACTGTTCTTAGACTTGATGTGCTCAAGTAAAATCATATATGTGGATCATGTACTTTGATGTTAGTTACAATCGATCTATAAAAGGGTGATCAATATGTGGTGGTTGGGTATATGTGAAATAAATAGTGATATTGTGAGTAGTCAATAAAGAAGTCACAACTTTTGCGTTAGAAACAAGAGTGTATATACTCAAAGGCCTTTTTTATCGAAACACTACTTTATAGTCCATGGCCATGGCATTCTATCTCGGGTTGATTGTCTCTCGAGAATAGATTTAAGAAAGTAGTGAATTATGAAAGATCAAATTAATTATTAATTTGTACTATAATGGTTTAATGCATTAAGTTATGAGAATTTGTGGGGTCATTTCTCTCAAAGATATAACAATGCAATTTGTTCATATTCAACGAAAGTGAAATTGTTATTCTTCTTTCTCGAAATAAAACTCTCATACTTTCTAAAATTGATTTTAGAAAAGAAGTTATTTTTCAATCATCCATTTGATGAACAATATTGAACATTAGCATGTTCTATTGTTTTATTAATCGTTTTTAGACAAATGTATTTTTCTAGTTGTATCGATTTGTTCTTCATGTGGATCAACATTAGAGGCATTGATAAAACGTTTGGTGAACAAGAAGACGAAAGGTTGATCGTGAGCATATTAGATCGTGGCGTCTTCGTGATGGATCATTGTATTCTGATAACATCCTATTAAAGTTATATGAAATTTATAAATGGTAAATCATGTTACAATTTTCTAAAATTCTAAAATTGCGATTTCTAAGTTAGCATGATAATAGGTTTTAATTGATTTAATTTTTTTTCCGCAATTTTATCATTCATATATGTGGTACATGCTTAAGAAAACCCAACCAACAAATGGTATTAGAGCGATGTTGATTTTACCGTTTATAATCTTTATTTAATAGAATTGAATAATGAAGGGTATGACTTAAAATGCCTAATACAATTATGTGTATTATTTATGACTTAAAACGTTTAATATTATTTCATAAGAGTATTTGTCAATTAATGTATAAATGTATATCATAACCGACATGTTAATATAAAATTACACTAGTTGTATTTACCTATATTAATTCATGATTAGAATCACAATAATTATATGTTTATATAATTATGTTATTTAAATGTTGATGAACAATTAATATATGTAACTGACATATTAATTATTGTATTCATGATTTAGTTAATTGGTATATTAAAATCAAAAGTAATAATTATATTTTGATATAATTGTGAAATGGTAATATAAAGGCAATAATTATATTTTGATATAATTGTAATAATTATATTACGATTTACAAAAGAAATCTCAAAGAAAATATTGAAGCAATTAATTGTCTTCCATTAATGTGGCGAGAATAGAGAGTTCTTCTTCATGTGTTAAGGTTTTTATTGTAACCCGAGTCACGCCTGAGCTTAAAGAGAGAGCATATTCAAATCATTGAAATATGATTTCATGATTAATGGGTAAACTTTAACCATTACTCTAGTATATTAGCCTCGAGTAGCGACTAGAGTGAATGGAGACACGTTGGATATTTTAAGATTGAGATCTCAATAAAATCAAACAAGTTGATGTCCAATAGAGTGCATACCATCAAGAAGTTGATAGCACTAGTGATGGTTGCGATACTTACCTTTTGAGCTTAATGTCAGCCTCAGTTGTGGGTCATTATAAATTTGAAAGGACATAATCTCACTAGGATTATATATGGTATTAAATCTCAGGTTAATACGTTTTGAGGGCCTCATAACTTGCAATAAAATAGTGGGAACCATGTGTAAAATGTTTAAATCCTAATATTTACATTTTAATACTTTCTAACAATAAAAGGAAATTTTATGATTTTCAGAAATGTCTACCGCTATTAACGTCCGTTCATTGATGAATGAGCACAAGTTAGTTGGAACTAATTTTTTGGATTGACTTAGAAATCTTAAAATTTCCCTATAGACTGAGAAACTTGAATATGTACTTGATATGTCATTGTCTGAACCAACGGATGAATCAAATGCTAAAGAGTTGACTGAATTCAAATATGTCATTGTCTGAACCAACGGATGATTCAAATGCTAAAGAGTTGACTGAATTCAACAAACATAAGGATGATAGTGATATAGTAAGTGGATTAATGCTTTCTTCAATGAATTTAGAATTACAAAAACAACATGATTATATGGATGCTTATACTATGTTAATCCATCTTGAAGAATTGTTTTCTGAACAAGCGAGAGATGAAAGGTTTAAAGTCTTGCAGTTGTTATTCAATTCTAAACTAATGTTCAAAGTCCCGCGATTATTATTCAATTCTAAACTACAAGACAGATCATCTGCGGTTATTCATGCATTAAAGATGCTTGGATATATTGAGATACTGAAAACTCTTGGTTCTGAATTGCAAAGAGAATTATCTGAGCGACTAAAAATGTGACAACGAATTAAGTATGTAGTTCGCAAACAAACTTAACCAAAACTAAGCGCAAAATATGTCGTATGACATACTCAAACCCAGGATCTTAGGGTGAGTATCCACCTCTTATTGTCGTTAGTCTAGAAAAGGGGATTACAAAAAGAATTATGTATTGAACTAATTATGCATTCCCTTCCAAGTAGTCATTCACAAGTCGTGTTTAACTACAAGCTAAACAAAATCGATGGTACAGTTCCAGAACTCATCAATTTGTTGCGACATGTTGAACCTTCAATAAATAAAGAAAAGAAAAAAAGCTCTTTTAATTTCTTCTAATAAGTTTAAGAAAATGGTTTTCAAAAGTGTTAAGCAACCTATGGAGGTCTCATCTTCAAACGACAAAGGAAAGACAAATTTCTTGAGAAGAAGAATGTTTGTACTTCCTCAGGTATATTTGTTATTAAGGACAAGTCTATTTTTAATAATGTATGGGTATTATATACTGGATGTGACTCACATTTGTGTGTTAACATGCATGAAATTAAAAAAAAGAGGCTAATAAGGAAAAGGAGAAATCAACCTACGAGTTGGAAATGGAGCAAAAGTTATTGCCTTCGCTGTGGGAACTTACTCTTTGTCTTTACCTAGTACCTAGTGGTCTTATTTTGGAGTTTGATAATTGTAATTTTTTTTCCAAACTTGTTAAGAATATTATATCTATTTTAACCTTAACTTTAAGTGGATTTGAATGATTGATTTCCGATAAAAAAATTGTCGTATTTTGCATGATAATATTCTTTATGGTATTGGTTGGATATATGATGGTGTATTCTGATTGGATCTTACCAATGCTATACTCTTAATTGAAATAGGTGACACAAAGCGTGTCAAAACAGATAATTAGTTAACTTCCAATATATGACATTGTAGATTGGGCCATATAAGAGAAAAACGCATGCTAAAACTGATAGGATCAGTGTAATCAAAAGAGACGGGGGTCTGGCTATTGATGATAGCTTCGGGAAAACGGTTTGATAGAAATTCTATTAAGGATTTAAATCACTTTCTATTCTACACAAACCATTGCAAACTCTTGAACGATTCAAGTGCGGAAACATTTGCTTAGGTTTGAAGATAAGAACCAAGAATGGGAAGATGATAGAATGTAAATGACACAACAGTTTGTTTATGGATGTTCAAAGCAAACTCTCCTACGTCACCCCTTCTTTCAACCACCAGAAGGATTCACTATAAGTTTCTTAGAATCAAATACAATCGCATTATTAGCTCATTGTTGAACAGAACAGACTTTGTTCAACTTACAATATGATGAAGTATATCACTCAGCTAAAACAATTCTTTGATTCTAACTCTCTCTTGGTAAATACACAGTAAAACAAGAAATTAGTTCATAAGATTATAAATTCAATGGATCTCTCGTATGCATATATTTCAGTATTTAGCAATTGTGTTCATCAATAGTTTTTTGGTTATTCTTCCATTTTCCTTGAGGATCTTTAAATAAGAAACATGTACCAACGGTCGAATCTTCTATAATGAAACGTGGCGAGCTTCCATTGGAACGCCTCCATAGTACACAGTAGACTCTGAGCACCAGGATCGTGGCCGTACCAATTTAGTAGTGCGCCAAATATTTTTCTAGGATATTCCTATAAAAACAAGTAGTGGGAAGAATATTTGCTTATGTGGCATTAATCAACTGGTTGTCGTACTAATCTTCACTGGAAAGTGGAGCAGGAGTAGCGTACAACTAGTTGATCGTGGGTAGACATATTCTAGCTTCAAGCAATTGCTTAAGCATGGAATTAGACGTATTTCACTTAGACGACCTCGTCTAATGAAATTATAAGCCCACGTCTAATAGCAGGATTCATTAGACCACCTGGTCTAATGGGATTATTAGACGATACGTCTAATTACGGTTCCCTTCAAACTAATTTGAAGGAGTTAGACTGCACATCTAACTCTCATACGTTAGACTGCACGTCTAACTACGCATTCCTTCAGACTAATCTGAAGGAGTTAGACTGCACGTCTAACTACGTATCCGTTAGACTACACGTCTAACTACGTATTCGTTAGACTACACGTCTAACTACGTATATGTTAGACTGCACGTCTAACTACGTATCCGTTAGACTGCACGTCTAACTACGTATCCGTTAGACTACACGTCTAACTACGTATCTGTTAGACTGCACGTCCAACTACGTATCTATTAGACTGCACGTCTCACTACGTATCTGTTAGACTGCACGTCTAACTATGTATCCGTTAGACTTCACGTCTAATTATGTATCTGTTAGAATACACGTCTAACTACGTATTTGTTAGATTGCACGTCTAACTACGTATCTATTAGACTGCACGTCTAACTACATATCCGTTAGACTACACGTCTAACTACGTATCTGTTAAACTGCACGTCTAACTACGAATCTGTTAGACTGCACGTCTAATTATGTATCCGTTAGACTGCACGTCTAACTACGTATCTGTTAGACTGCATGTCTAACTACGTATCCATTAGACTGCACATCTAACTACCTATCTGTTAGACTGTACGTCTAACTACGTATCTGTTAGACTTCACGTCTAACTACGTATCTGTTAGACTGCACGTCTAACTACGTATCCGTTAGGCTGCACGTCTAACTTAATGCATCTAATGGTCAATCAGTCTAATGAACTTCATTTAGACTTAATCCAATATATCATGTTTTCGATACACTTGCACCAAAAACGATTAGACGACTTAAATTAAGTTTTATACACACTCATCATCAAAATTCCAATAGTCAAAATACTTTGACACATAGTCAAAATAATTTGACCCAACAAAAACTTTATAAAGATGGATGTTTTGGATCATTTGATTATGAATCAGGTGATACTTATATTTCATGCCTTAAAGGAAAAATGACGAAACACCCTTTTAGTGGAAAAGGAAAATGTTCTTCAAAGTTATTGGGACTGATACATACTGATGTATGTGGTCCTTTTTCAACTGAAGCACGTGGAGGTTATAACTACTTTATTACCTTTATAGATGATTATTCAAAGTTCGGATACGTGTATTTAATGAAACACAAATCTGAAAGCTTTGAAAAGCTCAAAGAGTTTAAAAATGATGTATAAAAATAACTGAACAAAAGTATTAAAACTATTCGATCTAATTGAGGTGGTGAACACTTGAGTAAAAAGTTTTAAGATTATCTGAAAGATAATGGTATATTATCTCAACGAACTCCACCTTACACGCCACAACATAATGGTGTAGTAGAAAGATGAAATCGTACTCTGTTAGAAATTGTTCGATCAATGATGAGATTTATAGTTCTCTCAAAGTCCTTTTGGTGTTATGCACTTCAAACAACTATATACTTGTTAAATAGTGTACCCAGAAAGGCAGTTGAAGTTACTCCAATTGATAAATTGAGCAACATACAACCTAGTATGTCTCATTTGAGAATTTGGGATTGTTCCTCTTATGTGAAGCAAATAGTGTTAGATAAATTAGAACATAAATATGAAAAATGTATTTTTTGGGATATCCTATAGAAACTTGAGGATATAGCTTTTATGACCCACGGAATTTTAAGGTATTCATTTCCAGAAATGTTTTCTTTTTGGAAAAGATTTCTTCTAAGAAAAGATAGTGGGAATAACTTTGAACTTAATGAAGTTCAAGATACTGAAACAAACATAGTTCAATTGCAAAATGAAGAAGTAGACACTTCTCCAATTAAACCACATGAATATACAAATAATAATGTGGCTCAACCTAAAACTACACAAGGTGCTCGTAGATCAAAAAGAACAAGCCGTGCACTTATAAGATATGGATTTCTTATAGATAAAGAATGTTTGTCTCAAATAGAAGATGATGATCCTATGAAATACGATGAAATTCTGAAATGTTCGGAACGTGATGGATGGCTTAAAACCATGAAAACATAAATCAGAAATGGATTCCATGAAAATTAATCAAGTTTGAACTTTGGTTGATCCTCTAGAAGGGATAAAAATTTATTGGGTGCAAATGGGTTCTTAAGAAGAAACCAGACATGGAAGGTAGAGGTTTACATATAAAGCAAGATTGGTAGGAAAATGGTATCGTAAAAAACAAGCTACTGATTATGACGAGACTTTCTCTCCAGTTGCCATGCTTAAATCCATAAGAATACTCCTAGTTGTTGCTGCTCATTATGATTATGAAATTTGGCAAATGAATGTCAAGATAGAATTCTTGAATGAAAATCTTTCTTAGGATTTATATATGATACAACTTGTAGGTTTTATTTCAAAAGATAGAGTGAAGGTGTACAAATTACAATGATCTATTTATGGATTGAAGCAGGCATCGAGGAGTTGAAATATCAGATTCGATGAACAATTAAAGAATTTAATTTCATTTAAAATCTTGATGAACCTTGTGTATATAAGAAGGTGAATGAAAGTGAAATTACGTTTCTTATATTATATGTGGATGAAATATTAAAAATAGGAAATAACATTCCAATGTTACAGTCCACAAAATTTTGGTTATCACAAAAATTCTCCATGAAAGACTTAGGGGAATCAAGTTATATATTGGGCATCAAGATCTATAGAGATAGATCAAGAAGATTGCTTGGTCTTTCACAAACGACATACATAGATAAAGTACTAAGGAGGTTTAGTATGGAAGAATCTAAAAAGGGATATGTCCCAATCATGCACAAGAAATCTATCTATAAATCAATGTGCCCAAAAACACATGAAGAAAGGATTTGAATGAATGAGATTCCATATTCTTCGGCAATTGGATCCATTATGTATGCTATGTTATGCATAAGACCTGATGTCTCGTATACATTAAATGCTACAAGTAAATCTTGGTGAAGGTCATTGGATTTCAGTCAAGAATATCCTAAAGTACTTACGAAGAACTAAGGACAAAATTTTGATATATGGAGGACATGAACTTAAAGTAAATGGGTATACTGATGCCAGTTTTCAGACGGAAGAAAATGATTCAAAATCTCAATCGGAATTTGTATTCATGCTTAATTGAGGAGCAATTAGTTGGAAGAGTTCCAAACAAGAAACAATGGTAGATTCGACAACTGAAGTGGGGTATATTGTAGCCTCCGAGGCTGCAAAAGAAGCTGCATGGATAAGAAAGTTCATTACCGAACTAGAAGTGGTTTCAAGTATCATAATTCCAATACGAATGTATTGTGATAATAATGGAGCTATTGTACAAGCAAAGGAATCACTATCTCATCAAAGATCCAAACACGTCCTACGTAAATATCATATAATTAGAGAGATTGTCTCTAATGGAGATATCTTTATCGAAAGGGTTAACACTGATCATAATATATCTGATCCATTCACTAAAACGCTTGCCCAAGCTAGTTTTGAGAAACATGTTAATTCTTGTGGTATTAGATACCAAAGTTAATGACTTTAAAGTAAGTGGGTGATTGTTAGATAAGAGTTCTCAATGACCATCACTTTGACATTTAAGGTATTGTAATCTAATATTATTAATTTCAATTAATAAAGGCATCTTCAATGTTTTATATTTTTTTGTCTTTAACGAGCATGTGAATCAAGTGAAGTCCATGATATGTTACTAGTATAAAGTGTTTATGATATTGATCATAAATATAGGTCTTTTATTATATTGCATAACGTTCATATCAAAATAATCCATAGTCATAGGTTTATTGAGATAGGACATCATTAAACCGATAATACTAGTGTGTGTTACATTGCTTGATTTGATCAAGTGAGTATTCCTATAACTCGAGATTATAGTTGATAAATCTAAATGAATATACAGGTAGTTGTTAATGAGTTAAAAACACATTGGAGTGTCGAGACCCCTCATGGTAATATATATATATATATGTGTGTGTGTGTGCATGTGTGTGTGTCAGTGGTGCGTCCCATAACTGCTATAGTGAATTGTCCTTAGACTTGAGGTGCTCAAGTAAAATCATATGTGTGGATCATGTACTTTGATGTTAGTTACGATCGATCTGTAAAAGGGTGATCAATAGTTGGTGGTTTTGTATATGCGAAATATATAGTGACATTATGAGTAGCCAATAAAGAAGTCACAACTCTTACGACAGAAAGAAGAGTGTATATACTCAAAGGTCTCATGTCAAAACACTACTTTATAGTCCATGGCCATGGCATTCTATCTCAGGTTGATGGTCTCTCGAGAATAGATTTAAGAAAGTAGTGAATTTTGGAATGACAAGAAGAAAAATAGGCTTGGACTGGATGTGATGTTTCGGTCTAGTGGGAGTTGACAGTAATTATCCATACTCATATAACTGAGTCGAGTATAAGATGTGACGAGATAAATATTCACATATATGTGGTAGCGGACAAGTTCGACATTTCGTCAAGGTTAATACCAATTAACTTTCTGGAGCATTAGGAGTCATGAGCGTTTTTCTAGAAATATCCTCTTGACTGAATTATAGTTATAATGTTAATTGTAGTCGGCTAAAAATTTTGGGGGCCTAATGAGTCACGTGCAATAGAGGAACCTAAATTGATGTATAAAACGATAATAAATTTTGAATTCATTAGTGGATATTGTTTATTTATATTGATAAATAAAATTAGAGAATACTTTATAATTGTTAAAAATGTTATTTACAATGTATAATATTTTATTGAATTATTAAAATTCTAATTGTGAGAATTTTACATTATAGGCATAATCATATTAATTGGAATTATAAAAACTAGCATTTAACCCGTGCATATAAAAAATCGTGAAAAAAATTACGGATAACATTTTTAATTTTATTTTTAACCGTTTTAAGTTTATAGGTGGGTCAACACATAATCCGACCCAAGTATCCATTACTCAACATCATTATATATTAGTTAGTTAAAAAGTTGAACTTATATTAATATTAAAACGTCCCGCATTTATCAAATTTGGTGTTTGAATTTAAAATATAAAGTCTTTGTAGCCTAGTTGGTTAAAGAGTTGTATTTGTTTTGTTAGGTTGCAAGTTCGAAACATACCTCTAACATTTTTTATTTTATTTTTAACCGTTTTAAATTTAAAAACAGGTAAACCCACAATCCGACCCAAGTATACAAATTAACCACAGCTCTAGACTCGGCAATCCGGACACTTTAAAAATTAAGCATCATTATATATATATAGATTAGTTAATTAAAAAAAGTTGAACTTATATTAATGTTAAAACGTCTCGCGTTTATCAAATTTGGTGTTGAATTTAAAATATAAAGTCTTTGTAGCCTAGTTGGTTAAAGAGTTGTACTTGTTTTGTTAGGTTGCAAGTTCGAAACATACCTCTAGCATTCGTAATTTTATTTTTAACCGTTTCAAATATAAAAACGGGTAAACCCACAATCCGACCCAAGTATCCAAATTAACCACAACTCTCGACCCGGCAATCCGGACACTTTAAAAATTAAGCATCATTATATATATATATATATATAGATTAGTTAGTTAAAAAGTTGAACTTATATTAATGTTAAAACGTCCCGCGTTTATCAAATTTGGTGTTGAATTTAAAATATAAAGTCTTTGTAGCCTAGTTGGTTAAAGAGTTGTACTTGTTTTGTTAAGTTGCAAGTTCGAAACATACCTCTAGCATTTGTAATTTTATTTTTAACCGTTTTAAATTTAAAAATGGGTAAACCCACAATCCGACCCAAGTATCCAAATTAACCACAACTCTCGACCCGGCAATCCGGACACTTTAAAAATTAAGCATCATTATATATATATATATAGATTAGTTAGTTAAAAAGTTGAACTTATATTAATGTTAAAATGTCCCGCGTTTATCGAATTTGATGTTAAATTTAAAATATAAAGTCTTTGTAGCCTAGTTGGTTAAAGAGTTGTACTTGTTTTGTTAGGTTGCAAGTTCGAAACATATCTCTAGCATTTTTAATTTTATTTTTAACCGTTTTAAATTTAAAAATGGGTAAACCCACAATCCGACCCAAGTATCCAAATTAACCACAGCTCTCGACCCGGCAATCCGGACACTTTAAAAATTAAGCATCTTTATATATATATAGATTAGTTAGTTAAAAAGTTGAACTTATATTAATGTTAAAACGTCCCGCGTTTATCAAATTTGGTGTTGAATTTAAAATATAAAGTCTTTGTAGCCTAGTTGGTTAAAGAGTTGTACTTGTTTTGTTAGGTTGCAAGTTCGAAACATACCTCTAGCATTTTTAATTTTATTTTTAACCGTTTTAAATTTAAAAATGGGTAAACCCACAATCTGACTCAAGTATCCAAATTAACCACAACTCTCGACCCGGCAATCCGGACACTTTAAAAATTAAGCATCATTATATATATATAGATTAGTTAGTTAAAAAGTTGAATTTATATTAATGTTAAAACGTCCCGCGTTTATCAAATTTGGTGTTAAATTTAAAATATAAAGTCTTTGTAGCCTAGTTGGTTAAAGAGTTGTACTTGTTTTGTTAAGTTGCAAGTTTGAAACATACCTCTAGCATTTTTAATTTTATTTTTAACCGTTTTAAATTTAAAAACGGGTAAACCTACAATCCGACCCAAGTATCCAAATTAACCACAGCTCTCGACCCGGCAATCCGGACACTTTAAAAATTAAGCATCATTATATATATATAGATTAGTTAGTTAAAAAGTTGAACTTATATTAATGTTAAAACGTCCCGCGTTTATCAAATTTGGTGTTGAATTTAAAATATAAAGTCTTTGTAGCCTAGTTGGTTAAGGAGTTGTACTTGTTTTGTTAGGTTGCAAGTTCGAAACATACCTCTAACATTTTTAATTTTATTTTTAACCGTTTTAAATTTAAAAACGGGTAAACCCACAATCCGACCCAAGTATCCAAATTAACCACAACTCTCGACCCGGCAATCCGGACATTTTAAAAATTAAGCATCATTATATATATATATATATAGATATGAAAGATCAAATTAATTGTTAATTTGTACTAATGGTGATTAGTAATTAATGTATTAAGTTATGAGAATTTGTGAGGTCATTTCTCTCAAAGATATATTAATGCATTTTGTTCATCTTCAACGTAAATGAAATTGTTATTCTTCACTCTAGAAATAAATCTTTTTTTTTTAAGTTGGTTTTTAGAAAGAAAAACAAAATCTATTTTCAATCAAACATTTGATGAACAATATTGAACACTAGCATGTTCTATTGTTTTATCAATCGTTTCTAGAAAAATGTGTTTTTCTATGTATCGATTTGTTATTTGTGTGAATCAATATTAGAGGCGTTGATAAAATGCTTGGTAAACAAGAAGACGAAAGGTTGTTTGTGAGCATATTAGATTGTGGGTTCTTCGTGCTAGATCATTGTATTCTTGCAAATGACTTTTTGATCATCTCCAATACAAGAGGTTATTCTGATAACATCCTATTAAAGTTATATGAAACTTATAAACGGTAAATTATGTTACGATTTTCTAAAATTACGTTTTATAAATTAGCATGATAATAGGTTTTAAATGGTTTAAAATTATTTCCACAATTTTATCATTCATATATGTGATATATGCTTAAGAAAACCCAACACCTTTATCATTCAATCCAAAGGCATGAGAAACTTCACCTAGTCGTAGTGATCATTTATAGCATCATCCCAATGCATCATTCGATCGAGATGATGTCATATTCGAATCAAATTGTTTTCAAGCAAAATTGAGATTATTATTTTTAGGGTTTAATAGAGTGTAAGGAACTTGCCAATAGTTTCCTTATAACTCATAAGATCAAATGAAACTTAAACATGAACACTAATTGTTTATTTTAACCCATTCAAGAACTAAAATTTTCATTTTTATAAAAATTAGTTTATGATCAAACGTGATTGGGAATGCTTGAAATTGGTCTAGATATATGCTTAACATCCTTAGAAACGTATTGATAAAGTTTTTGGGTCACCAGTTTTGAGTTATAACTCAAGAATAAAAACCCGATTTTGAAAATTTTTAAAATCAAATTTGGGTACTTTAGATTTAGATCGATTTGTTTCAAATTAGTTTCGACGGAAATGTTGTAAATGATCTCAGAGTCAATTTTTAGTCAAGAAATTGAACACAAGCAATATATAAAAACTAGTCGAATTTAAATATAAAAATTATAATTGTAATTCATAAGTTAAATTACAACATGATTAGAAACTTACTGTGAGTTGGATGACACTCCTGAACTCTTTTAGCAACTTTGTGGTCACCCAGAATCGAGCATTAGTGTCTTATACAAAAATTTGAAATTTTCAAGAAAAGCTTGAAAATTTTAATTGTGGATTTTATATGGAATGGATTGAGGGCTTGGGGTTCTAATCCTTACATTCGTTCTTGCTGAGGGGAACTATTTATATCCTCTTTAAGTCGGTTAATCGATCAAGTGGATTGAATTTCAGTTATAACGTCATTAATGGCTTTTGCCTATTCTTCATTCAACTTGATTGTACAGGTGATGATGAAGCTTACGATCGTAGGTGAAATGAACAATGTGCTAGTGTTATCATTTCAGTATTTGAACTAGACAATTAGGTTGAGTAACGGTTGAGTTCCAATTTTGACAAATCTAAAGTTTCGGTCGATCATCATTGTTGTTCGTCGCGAGGAAGAAGACAACTAGAGGATGAAACGTCGTCGTTTTGGGCTGAAAAATGAAAACATATTGTTCCATCCGCGTTCCGTCAGCGCTCCGTTGCGTCTAGGCGTTCCGTTAGTGTTCGGGCTAACATCATTGAGGCGTGGGTTAGTTGATATGTTGCTTCGCGAACGCGCGTCTCTTCTATTGTAGTGGGCGACGCTGCTAGTTGTTGGACGTTGGATGAGATCACGATCATTTTTTAGCCTCAGGACTTGTTTGAAATTAAATTATTTTTTATCACTTTGACTTTGTTTTCAACCTACTACATATATAAAATATTTTAAATAAACATAATATTTATTTTTTTATTTTTTATTTTTAGGCTTTTATAAATAATTTATTTGGATAAAATAGATACAACATTTATCGTAACTTATTTATTTTAATTTTTTTTGAACTAATAAAATTAATTTGAGATAAAAATTAATACAACATTTATCTAAAATTATTTTATTTATTTTTTCTTAGTCATTATTTTTATTAATTGAATTTAATTATTACAATAATTATTTCAATTAATTATTTAATTATGTTTTGGTCTTAATTTTAATTATTTAAAATTTATTTATTTAAAATAATTATTTTAAAATTTATAAATTATGTAGATATAATTTTAATATATTATAAATATTTTTTAATTAACAAATTTTTATGATTGTTATGGGCTAGAAGTAATCTCCTTATCAAGGATCATTTTATATTTTAATTAACTCAAAGAATATAATTAAAATTTTGATTTGACATTAATGTTATAGAGATAAATCCAAATAAATATTATATTTTGAGCTTTGAAATAATAAAATCAATACCCAAATATTATAGTACAGTATTTCAAATCTTCCAAATCTATATATAAATATATAATAATAATAATGTTTATCCAAAAGTCACTAATTTAATAGAATTATTTAAAAATTATAAAATTTAAATGAGGTATTGTGATGAATGTATATACTCTGTAAAATTTGAGTTAATTAGAGTTGAGTAATTTATTTTAAATTGTCACATGTTATTTTTTTTTTATAAAAAATTGAAATTATCAAATTTTTTTTCGAAATCTAAATATTTCATTATAAATAAATCTAGTAGATCTATTCTTTTTTACACTTAAAAGATAAGTTTTTCGATAAATATATCAAAAATAATTTTAAAATTTTGATATTTTATTTATAATTATTCATGATAAATTAAAATTAAAATATTGTTTTAGAGTAACATGAACATATAATTCATGTTATACAGTTAAATAACAATTATTTTATTTTTTACTATAAAAAATTATTTATTTGAGAAACGTATTTAATTAAATGAACTTTTTTTTATGTAAAAAGTTCAATTTTGTGACGCATAAATAATTTTAAAAAATGTATTTATAAAATTCCACTTATTTGAAAAATGTAATCAAGAGAATGGTATAAAGGAGAATCATATTTTTTTATCTTTTTTTAACATGATTATGAAAAGCTATCGAATATCATTATAATAATTTATAATTATTACGTTTAAATTATATTTTGTATTTTATTTTAAAGTAAATAGGCGGTTATTAATAACATGTTTGATGTCAAAGCTCCGCCTCAGTAACCATTTTTGTGTCATTAGTTTGTATCATTATTTTAGTTAAAATTAATATAAATTAAAGTTTTTAACTTTGCACTACAATATATTATACACTTATTATTAAAAATAATAATTTTTTATATACATAAACTATTTTTTACATTGAACTTGTTTTTTTATAAGGCTGAATATTGTGGGGCAAAACAACACCTATATAAGACTGATCCCTCTTCTCCAAGGATCCATCTATGAAAAATGAATATATGAAATCTCTTGTGAAAGTTCTTCACCCTTATGTTATTTTATGTTTTGAACCTTTGTCTTGGACTGTTTGGTATAGACCAGCAGCATTTCTTTTCTCACCCTTGACTCTTCTTTCCCCTCATCCGAAATTCTTCATTACAAAACCCTTCTGCTGCACTTTGATTATAGATTTCCATCCGTTCCTAGAGATCCAGAACTCGATTCTTAAAATCAAGAACCCTTAAACACTAGTTACAAATTAAGTTGTAACATCTTGGTATCAGAGCAAGACGATCCTCGAATGACAGAAACTCGATAACAAACAAAGATGGATGCCCTTAAGACCTTACTCGAAGGCCTATCCCAACAATATGCCTTTATGTAAGCTTCAATGGACAAAAGGTTCAATGTTGCTGAAGAAAAAAGGTCAGTCATTGAAACTGGTGCGTTTAATAATGGCCAAGATCCCCGCACCCGACCTTATGTTAATGCTCCTTGTTACGGACCTCCTACGAACATTCCCTTCCAATATAGCCAACACTACGTTCCTCCAACCCAGCTCACAAATGTTGATTTTCCTTAATTTGATGGGACTAATTTAGAGGGATGGCTCAAATATGCCAAGCAATTCTTTAGGGTGGACAAGACGAATGATGCCACGAAACTGGAGATTGCCCGCATTCACTTTTCAAATAAGGTGAGAATGTGGTATAGCTCATATTTGTAGAACCGCAACTATAGAGGAGCCTTGTCGTGGGATGTATTCAAGAGAGATCTCTTGATGAGATTCGGTTCGTCCATACACGACACCCCCATGAGACAACGGATGAACTTGAAGCAGGTCAGCACTGTCCAAGAAACAACATACGCGTCCCTAATGAGCAACAGACCCTTGTACATCGTTGAACTGCTGCTGCTGCCCAAACCATGCAATGTTAACACGACCTGGCCGAGCACAAACCGGACAACCAACCCCAAGAAAGGCCTATGTTATACTTGCAATGAAAAATGGGAGCCCAACCATAGGTGCAAATCCAAAATATTCATGGTCTCGGTTAATCAACAAGAAGTTGACGAACCCACCCAAGAACTAGGTTTTAATGATCCACCTTTGCTGCTTAAGACAAGGGATGAACCAGCCATTTTTTTGCATTCATTGATAGTCTTGCAGGGTATGCCAAGGGAACAAGTCAACATGGTGCAAGGCAACCAGCTGGAGAAGCCCTTGGAAAATTATAGTGTTGCTGTCATGGTGCAAATAAAAAGTAAGCACGAAGGCCAAACTATTTCACTCGCGGCAACGGCATTGAAAGACACTCATGAAGATTTCCAGCACATAATCGAAGACTTCAATACTCTATTCCAGCAATCCAAAGACCGACCACCAGCCAAGAGAGTAATTAGAAGCCATGGCTGTTTGGCTGCCCCTGTGTTGCTGGTCCAAAAAAAGGACTGGGCTTGGATATTTGATGACACTCTAGAGTATAATCGGAACAAGAATTGCTACTTGGCTGATCCTGGGGTACTAGGCCGAAGGAAGGACTGGTTCTAAATTTTTGATAACACCATAGTGTATAAGAGGAGCTGAAATACATTGTTTTTATATCTACACTAGGTCCCGACCAACTCCACTATTGAAAGGATGTTGCCGAAGGTTTTAAGGATTGCAGTCCTAGACCCCGACACTTTCTGGACCTGCTGAAAATCCGACCGAACAGCAAGAGTTCTATTTGAAGTAGGCAGGATGCGAATTAGAGGCTGACCAGGCTACGGCCTTTTCGTTGAGGGGGACGAATTTTGAAGGGGGAGATAATGCTACGGTCCAGAAATAAAGACTACGGTCCAAAAATAATTCCAGCACCCTACACGGTCCTAATGTGCACTTGCGCTAGATTTCTGTTTTTGTTTATTCCGTTTTGTTTTTCTTTTCTGTTATTACAAACTGAAATCCGTTATGTTGTTACAACAATAATCCTAAATATTGTGGGGCAAGACAACACCTATATAAGGTTGATCCCTCTTCCCCAAGGACCCATCTACGAAAAATGAATATATGAAATCTCTTGTGAAAGTTCTTCACCCTTATGTTATTTTATGTTTTGAACCTTTGTCTTGGACTGTTTGATATAGACCAACAATATTTCTTTTCTCACACTTGACTCTTCTTTCCTCTCATCTCAAATTCTTCATTACAAAACCCTTCCGCTGTAATTTGATTATAGATTTCCACACATTCCTAGAGATCAAGAACTCGATTCTTGAAATCAAGAACCCATAAACAGTAGTTACAAATTAAGTTATAACAGCTGCACCTAAATCAACGGTTATATTTTTATCGTATGTCAGAAGGTATGTCTTTATAAGAGAATTTATCAGCATTTAAAGAAATTGTTGCTGATTTGGAGTCCTTGGAAGTTAAGTATGACGATAAATATCTAGGCTTGATTCTTTTGTGTTCACGGCACCCATCTTATATCATGTTTCGAGATACTATGTTATTAAGTCGTGATGTTGTCACTATTATATATGTTTATAATGCATTATTCTCTAAGGAGAAGATGAAACATCTTGTTAGTCATTCTGATGGTTAGTCCCCAAAAAATGGTTCAAAATGTTATCAAACAAATGGATCAAATTCAAGAAGACTTTGAAAGACTTGCAATTACTACAAAAAAAAAGAGGGCACATAAAATCTAAGTGTTGGAAGCTACAAAATAAAGTTAAGAAAGAGGATGATATTTTGACTGAAAAACAGACAGAAAGTTGCAGCGAAACTAGTATTGCTGACACCGAAGAGAGTGAACTCCTAATGGCTTGTGATTCAAGGTCGCAAGATGATTGGATACTCGATTATGTTTGTACGTATCATATGTGTCCCATTCGGGACTGGTCTTCAACCTATGATACAGTTTCTAAAGGTGTTGTGTTAATTGGAGACAATTCATCATGCAAGGTTGTAGGTATAGGAATAATAAAAATTAAGATGTTTGATTGAATTGTTCGAACACTTGATGATGTGAGACATATTCCTGATTTAAAGAAAAATCTTACTTCTCTTAGTACCCTCAATTTAAAAGGTTACAAGTATATTGTTGAAGGTGGAGTTATGAAGTGATAGGATCTGTGTAATCAATAGAGACGGGGGTCTAGCTATTGATGACAACTTCATACGAAAACGGTTTGATAGAAATCCTGTTAGGAATTTAAATGACTTTCTATTCTTCACAAACTCTTTCAAACTCTTGAACGATTCAAGTGCGGAAACGTTTGCTTAGGTTTAAAGCTAAGAACCAAAGAAGGAGAAGATGACAGAATGTAAATGACAAAAAGAGGTGTTTATGGATGTTCGGAGCAAAACTCTCCTACGTCACCCCTTCTTCCAATCACCGAAAGGATTCACTATACTTTTCTTAGAATCAAATACAGTTGCACGGCTAGCTCACTGTTGAACAGAACAGACTCTGTTCAACTTATAATATATTGAAGAATATCACTCAGCTAGACAATACTTTGATTCTATCTCTCTTGATGTACACACAGTAGAGCAAGAAAGCAATTCGTTCGTTTAGTAAGCTTAGTAATTCGTGTATCAACTTGTATGTTCGCGCGTATGTCCGACACTTCGTCCGTTGTCCTTGAGAATCCTTAAATAGAGAGCATGTATCAACAGTCGAATCTTCTATAATGACACGTGGCAAACACCCATTGCAAAGCCTCCATAGTACATAGGTACAACAGACTCTAAGCACCATGATTGTGGCCGTACCAATCTGGTAGTGCGCCAAATATTCTGCTAGGATATTCCTGTAAGAAACAAGTAGTGGGAAGAATATTTACTTACATGGCATTGATTCATTGGATGTAACTGGCTGTCGTACTGATCTGCACAGAATAGTGGAGCAGAAGTAGCATGCAGTTAGATGATCGTGGGTAAATAGATGCTAGCTTCAAGGAACTTCTTAAGTATGGCATTAGACGTGCTTCAATTAGACTGACAAGTCTAATGAAGTTATACGCCTTCGTCTAATAGTAGGATCCATTAGACCACTAGGTCTAATAGAATTAAACGACACGTCTAATTACGAATACCTTTAGACTAATCTGAAGGAGTAAGACTACACGTCTAACTTTCATTTGTTAGACTTCACATCTAACTACGAGTCCCTTCAAACTAATCTAAAGGAGTTAGACTGCATGTCTAACTTTCATCTGTTAGACTTCACGTCTAACTGCGTATCTGTTAGAATGCACGTCTAACTGCGTATCTGTTAGAATGCACGTCTAACTACGTATCTGTTAAACTACACGTCTAACTACGTATTTGTTAGACTGCACGTCTAACTACGTATCTATTAGACTGCACGTATAACTACGTATGTTAGACTGGACGTCTAACTACGCATATGTTAGATTGCACGTCTAACTACGTATATGTTAGACTACACGTCTATCTACGCATCTGTTAGACTGCACGTTTAACTACGTATCTGTTAGACTGTACGTCTAACTACGTATCTTTTAGACTGCACGTCTAACTACGCTTGTTAGACTTCACGTCTAACTACATATCTGTTAGACTGCACGTCTAACTTAATGCGTCTAATAGCCAATAAGTCTAATGAACCTCATTCAGACTTAGTCTAATTTAGCATGTTTTCGATATACTTGCACCAAAAACAATTAGACGGCTCAATTTAAGTTTTATACAAACTCATCATCAAAATTTCATTAGTCAAAGTAATTTGACCCTTAGTCAAGATAATTTGACCCAACATGAAAGCTAGTAGAGGTGTTCTTGTCGTGATGAAAGATGAAAGAAAACTTGACATGTTATAAGTTCTTAAAAACTCCACAGTTGTAGGCGATGTTGATGTTGCTACCTCTTTGTTATCTGATAATGATGTCACAAAATTGTGGCATGTGTGACTTGGTCATATGAGGGAAATGGAATGACCGAATTAAGCAAACGAGGACTTCTTGTTGGGCAAAGTATTACCAAATTAAAGTTTTGTGAGCATTGTGTTCTCGGCAAGCAGAAAAGAGTCAAATGTTCTAAAGACATCCACAATACTGAAGAACATTTGATTATATCCACTCTGGTCTATGGGGACCATCTAGGGTACCTTCTATGTGAAGTGATTATTATATGCTGACGATTATCGACGATTGCTCCATAAAAACCTAGGCTTTTTTTGAAGCAAAAGAGTGATGTGTTCTCTAAGTTTAAAGATTTGAAGACTATTATTGATAAACAAACATGGAAATCAATAAAATGTTTGCGTACTGATAATGGTTTGGAGTTCTATTCTAAAGAATTTAACTCTTTTTGCATAACTAAAGGAATCGTAAGACACCACATAATGCCTAAGAATCCACAACAGAATTGCGTGGCAGAGAGGATGAATAGAACTTTGATGGAAAAGGTGAGTCGTATGCTCCATAATGTTAATTTATCAAAGTCTTTTTGGGTTGAAGCTGCAACTTTAGCATGTTTCATCATCAACCGTTCTCCGTCAACTGTAATTAATAAATAGAGAAACTATAAATGTAATAATTAGTCGAGATGTTACTTTTGATGAAACACCTATGTTACATTCTACATCCTCTATATATTTTCGAGATAAAATTCAGTAAGAATTTAGCAAGTAGGTGGAGTTTGAGAGCATATTAGAATTTGAACCTGTAATACTACCGTTAACTACATCATAGTTGTCAGATACTTCACCGCTTGCATCACAATATAATATTGTTGCAGATAAGCCCATTTATGAAATTAGACCTCCTCGAAGACTCGATGAGGAATGTTATAGTCAAATTCTAAGGATTTATTTTACTGACGTGTTTTCTCTAGTTGTGAAACATATTTTGATTCGAGTGTTATTTGGCATCGTGGCGATGCATATTTTGAAGCTTGAGAAGCGAGATGTGAAGACTGTGTTTCTACATTAAGTTTTAGATGAAGACATCTATATGCATCAACCTAAAGGATTTACAATCTTAAGAGAATATGATTGTATTTGTTATTTGAATAAATTCTTTTATGGTTTAAAGCAATCGCCAAGGTGGTGGCATAAAAGTTTCGACTCTTTTATGACCACTCATTATTTCAAGAGAAGTGATTTTGATAGTTGCATCTACTTCAAACTCCTTTATCTGTTCAACAATTTTTATTTGTGTTAATGGGAGACAATTCAGCATGCAAGGCTGTAGGTATAGGAACAATAAAAATTGAGATGTTTGATTAAATTGTTCGAACACTTGATCATGTGAGACATGTTCCTGATTTAAAGAGAAATCTTACTTCTCTTCGTACCCTCAATTTAAAAGATTACAAGTATATTGTTGAAGGTGGAGTTATGAAGTTATAGGATCGGTGTAATCAATAGAGACGGGGGTCTAGCTATTGATGACAACTTCATACGAAAACGGTTTGATAGAAATCCTGTCAGGGATTTAAATGACTTTCTATTCTTCACAAACTTTTGCAAACTCTTGAACGATTCAAGTGCGGAAACGTTTGCTCAGGTTTGAAACTAAGAACCAAAGAAGGAGAAGATGACAGAATGTAAATGACACAAAGAGGTTTTTATGGATGTTCGGAACAAAACTCTCCTACGTCACCCCTTCTTACAACCACCGAAATGATTCACTATACTTTTCTTAGAATCAAATACAGTTGCACGGCTAGCTCAATATTGAACAGAACAGACTCTGTTCAACTTATAATATATTGAAGAATATCACTCAGCTAGACAATACTTTAATTCTATCTCACTTAATGTACACACAGTAGAGCAAGAAAGCAATTCGTTCGTTTAGTAAGCTTAGTAATTCGTGTATCAACTTGTATGTTCGCGCGTATGTCCGGAACTTTATCCATTGTCCTTGAGAATCCTTAAATAGAGAGCAGGTATCAACAGTCGAATCTTCTATAATGACATGTGGCAAACACCCATTGGAAAGCCTCCATAGTACACAGGTACAATAGACTCTAAGCACCATTATTGTGGCCGTACCAATCTGGTAGTGTGCCAAATATTCTTCTAGGATATTCCTGTAAGAAACAAGTAGTGGGAAGAATATTTACTTACATTACATTGATTCTTTGGATGTAACTAGTTGTCGTACTGATCTGCACAGAATAGTGGAGTAGAAGTAGCATACAGCTAGATGATCGTGGGTAAACGGATGCTAGCTTCAAGCAACTGCTTAAGCATGACATTAGACGTGCTCCAATTAGACTGACAAGTCTAATGAAGTTATATGCCTTTGTCTAATAGCAGGGTCCATTAGACCACCAGGTCTAATAGAATTAGATGACACGTCTAATTACGAATCTGTTTAGACTAATCTGAAGGAGTTAGACTACACGTCTAACTTTCATCTGTTAGACTGCACGTCTAACTACGAGTCCTTTCAGACTAATCTAAAGAAGTTACACTGCATGTCTAACTTTCATCTGTTATACTGCACGTCTAACTACGTATCTGTTAGACTGCACATTTAACTGCGTATCTGTTAGACTGCACGTCTAACTGCGTATCTGTTAGACTGCACGTCTAACTGTGTATCTGTTAGACTGCACGTCTAACTACGTATCTGTTAGACTGCACGTCTAACTACGTATCTGTTAGACTGCACGTCTAACTACGCCTGTTAGACTGCACGTCCAACTACGCCTATTAGACTCCTATTAGACTGCACGTCTAACTACGCATAATAATACCCAAATATTATAGTCCGATATTTCAAATCTTCTAAATCTATACATATAATAATAATAATAATAATGTTTATCCAAAGTTCATTAATTTAATAGAGTT
Organism: Impatiens glandulifera; assembly: GCF_907164915.1. Classification (NCBI taxonomy): domain Eukaryota; kingdom Viridiplantae; phylum Streptophyta; class Magnoliopsida; order Ericales; family Balsaminaceae; genus Impatiens; species Impatiens glandulifera. Next base: position 110,652,344 of record NC_061862.1, on the reverse strand, counting down.
ATTTAATAATTATAAAATTTAAATGAGGTATATTGTGATAAATGTGAGGTAATTTATTTTAAATTCTCATATATCATTTTTTATTAAAATTTTGAAACTATTAAATTTGTTTTCAAAATCTAAATATTTCAAATTTTGAAACTATCAAATTCTCATATATCATTTTTTATTAAAGTTTTGAAACTATCAAATTTGTTTTTAAAATCTAAACTATCCGGTGTGGGAAGTTGCAGGCTAGATCCGTTGTAATGGGAGTCTGGCGTATTATGGGCTGTTGGATGAGATCTGAACGCTCATCTGATGGTCCAGAATCCTGCTACAAAGATTAAAAATAATTTCAGCTATACAGGATTATCAGATTTTATTTTTATTTCAAAAGTTTTTAAAAATTGATTTTTAATCCTTTTTAAATTCATTTCTTCACCAAAAAAATCACAAAAAAATATTTATGAAATCATAATAACATTTATGAACATATTTTAATTTTTTCGGAATTTGTGAGAATTTTAGAGTATTTTATTTAATTGGTTTAAGTTATGAATTAAACATAAATCACGAATAATAGTTAAATATTCTAACCCCTTCTTTAGTCTAATTTGGAAAAAATGAATACAATATTTTATCCTCAAATTACTTTTGTAATTTTGGAAAATTTACTTAATTTGGGTTTGATTATTAGAATAATTAACCCTTAATTATGTATTTAATTCCTTCTTTAAGTTATTTTGAATATAAAATTTAAAATAATATTTTAATATTATTTGAAAATAAGGTAAGTCAAATTTTCATGCTTACAACAAGCTAAAAATCTATTGGTCGAATGCAAGGTTTCTCAATCGGGTGTAGGAAAGGGTTTGATTTTCTTGGTCGGAAATCGAACCCAGGTTGAACCCTTGGTCGGACGTCAAGAACATCAAATTGTAGGTTTGATAATTTTGACTGGGGCCTTTATCCTTCAATCCGAAGGCATGAGAAACTTCGTCTAGTCTTAGTGATCATTTATAACATCATCCCAATGCATCACTTGATCGGGATGATGTCACATTGAATTAAATAGTTTTAAGCATAATCGAGATTCTGATTTTTAGGGTTTAATAGAGTGTAAGGAGCTTGCCAATAGTTTTTTATACCTCATAAAACCAAATGAAATCAATAATGAATACTAATTATTTATTTTAACCAATTCAAGAACTAAAATTTTATTTTTATAAAAAAATTAGTTTATGATCAAACATGATTGGGATTTCTTGGAATTGGTCTAGATACACGCTTAACATCCTTAGAAACGTATTGATAAGGTTTTTGGGTCACATTTTTTTAGTTATAACTCAAGAATAGAAACCCGATTTTGAAAATTTTCAAAACTAAATTTGGGTACTTTTGATTTAGATCGATTGATTTCAAATTAGTTTCGACGGAAAGCTTATAAATGATCTCAGGATCATTTTTAATAAAGAAATTGAACACACAAACAATATATAAAACTGGTCGAATTTAAATATAACAATTTCAATTTGAATTAATAAGTTAAATTACAACATGATTAGAAATTTACTATGAGTTGGAGAACACTCATGAACTCTTTTAGCAGCTTTGTGGTCACCCGGAATCGAGTCTTAAAGTCTTATACAAAAAATTTGAAATTTTCAAGAAAAGCTTCAAAATTATAATTACGGATTTTATATGGAATGGATTGAGGACTTGGATCCTTACCTTCGTTCTTGATGAGGGGAGCTATTTATAGCCTCTTTAAGTCGGTTGATCGATCAATTGGATTGAATTTCAGTGAAAACGTCATTAATGACTTTTTCCTATTCTTCATCCAACCTGATTGTACATGCGATGATGAAGCCTACGATCGTACGTGAAATGATCAATGTGTTAGGGTTATCATTTCAGTATTTGAATCAGACGATTTGGTGGAGTATCGACCGAGTTCCAATTTTGAAAAATCAAAAGTTCAGGTTGATCATCATTGTTGTTCGTCGCGAGGAAGAAGACAACCAGAGGATGAAACGTCGTCGTTTTGGGCTGAAATGCGAACGCTTGTTATTCCATCAGCGTTCCGCCAACGCTCCGTTGCGTCTAGGTGTTCCGTTAGTGTTCGGGCAAACGACTCTAAGGCGCGTGTTAGTTGATTTACTGCTCCGCGAACGCGCGTCTCTTCGTTGTAGTGGGCGACACTACTAGCTGTTGGGCGTCGGATGAGATTCAGCGCTCATCCGATGGTTGTAGGATCTGCTACACTTAATTTTTCTGATTTTGGTTGCATCAGATCACGATCCTTTTTCAGCCTTAGGACTTGTTTGAAATTGATTTTTCTTTTATCCCTTTGGCATTGTTTTCAACCTGCAAAATATAAAAAATATTTTAAATAGACATTATATTTATTTTACCTATTTATTTTTTTTTATTTTTGAGACTTTAATAAATAAATTATTTGGGATAAAATGGATACAACATTGATCCTAACTTATTTATTTTAATTTCTTTTGAACAAACAAAATGAATACAACATTTATTTTAAATTATTTTTTTTCATTATTTTAATTAATTGTGGTTAAATTATTAGTATAATTCTAATTAATTATTTAATTATATTTTGGTCTTAATTTTAATAATTTTAAATTTATTTAATCAAAATAATTATTTTAAAATTTATAAATTTAATAGATACAATTTTAATACATTATAAATATTTTTTAATTAACAAATTTTTATGATTGTGATGAGTTAGAAGTAATCTCCTCATCAATGATCATTTTATATTTTAATTGACTCAAAGAATATAATTAAAAATTTGATTTGATATTAGAGATAAATCCAAATAAATATTATATTTTGAGCTTTGATATAACAAAATCAATACCCAAATATTATAGTACATTATTTCAAATCTTCCAAATCTATATATAAATATATAATAATAATAATAATGTTTATCCAAAAGTCACTAATTTAATAAATTATTTAAAAATTATAAAATTTAAATGAGGTATTGTGATGAATGTATATACTCTTTAAAATTTGAGTTAATTATATTTGAGTAATTTATTTTAAATTGTCATATGTTATTTTTTTTCATTAAGAATTTGAAATTATCAAATTTCTTTTCAAAATCTAAATATTTCATTATAAATAAATCTAGTAGATCTATTTTTTTACACTTAAAAGATAAGTTTTTTCGATAAATATATCAAAAATAATTTTAAAATTTTGATATTTTATTTATAATTATCCATGGTAAATTAAAATTAAAATATTATTTTAGAGTTAACATGAACATTATTAATTATATCGTTAAATAACAATTATTTTATTTTTTTACTATAAAAAATTGGTTATTTGAGAAACATATTTAATTAAACGGACTTTTTTTTATGTAAAATGTTCAATTTTGTGATGCATAAGTAATAAAAAAAAAAATTATAAAATTTCACATATTTAAAAAATGTAATCAAGAGAATGGTATAAAGGTGAATCATATTTTTTTTATCTTTTATTTAAAAAGATGGTAAAAAACTCTTGAATATCGTTATAATAATTTATAATTATTACGTTTAAATTATATTTTATATTTTATTTTAAATTAGATAAGCGGTTATTAATAACATGTTTGATGACAAATCTCCTTAGTAACAATTTTGCGTGATTAGTTTGTATCATTATTTAATTTAAAATTAGTATAAATTAAAGTTTTTGTTGGGTTAAGATTTTTAAATGTTTAAACTGGTTTTGATAATTTAGTTTAAATAATCAAAAAGAGAGAAATTGTTGGGTTAAGATTATTTTAATTGATTTAAAATAACTTAACAATTTTGATTTGATGATTGATGAAATGGTTTTTGATAATAAATGGATAAAATAAGTTTAATAATTATTAGTCATATCAAATATATAAATATATATTTAGATATCAACATAGTCTGTGGTGTAGTGGTAAGTACATTTGATGTTGGTGACCTGGGTTCAAATTTAATTAGAATTATAATTAATAATTGGATTTTTGTTAATTTACAGGCATAGCTCAAAGTCAACGCGCATAGTTAGACGTGGGCGTCTAATGCAGAATGCGTCTAATAGATGAGGCGTCTAACGCGTGGTTAGATGAGGCGTCTAAGTAGATGAACGGCCAAGATGAAGCGTCTAATAGACTGTTAGATGGGGGCGTCTAATCAGATGGACGGCTAAGATGATCAGATGGGGGCGTCTAATCCAATGGACATCCAAGATGATCAGATGGGGGCGTCTAAGCAGATGGATGGCCAAGATGACCAGTTGATCAAATGGACGACTATGATGATTAGATGGGCATCTAAGATAAGCAGATGGCATCTGAAGGAAGATAGACGTCTAAAGGTTGGGCATCTAAAGGTAGATGCTCTTCCTGGCAGCTGGCAGTAGTGTTCTACAGACAGCTGGCAGCAGAGCTCATCAAATGAATAACTTCCATGTTTGCCATAATTCAAATTGTCTGTACTGCATTGTACTACCACGATCTCAAAAATCTTTTCCTACTGTATTACCTAGTACCTCATGGATAGTACATCCAACGGAAAGATGACATGTGTCTAAAAGAAGGATTTGACCGTTGAAGCTTTTCAAGAATAAATTGTTGCCTAAAACAACAGACAAATTGCTGACTGAAAATATAAGAGAGAGAGTTTGTTCATTCATTTATTATTCAAGAAAGTTCCCGGAATCAAATATCTCACTTATCATCTAGTTGTGAATACATTGTAATTACATACTGTCTTTTCTGTGACAAAACTTCAGTGTTGTAAGTTGAACAAAGGTTGTTTTGTTCAACAAAGAGTTAGCTAGATTAGTGAACTGTATTTGATTCAAAAAAATATAGTGAAATCCTTCCGGTGGTTGGAAGAAGGGGTGACGTAGGAGAGTTTGCTCTGAACATCCATAAACAACTTCATGTGTTCTTTATTTTGTCATTCATCTTTCATTGGTTCAAAAGCTTCAAATCCGACGAACATTTCCGCACTTGAATATGTTTAAGAGTTCGAAGGATTTGCGAAGAATAAAAAGAGATATTAATCCCTAAAATGATTTCTATCAAACCGTTAATCCGAAGTCGTCATCAATAGCCAGACCTCGTCTCTATTGGTGCCGTCGATCCTATCAATTAGTATCAAAAGCCTTGTTTTCTATTCTCAAGCTTCTAAGGAATTTGAATCATGTATATGGCTGCCATCAACAATGTTCTCATGTTTTTAGAGGAAAACTACGTCGTGTGGAAGGCGAGAGTCCACGCTCATCTAGCTTCCATAGATGATGACATGTGGTTTTGTCATCACCAACGGTCCGATAAAGATTGAGAATGCTAGATCTGCGTGGACTAATGAAGATAAAAAAAAAGAACAACCTCGACAAGATAGCAAAAGACATCCTCTACAAGACATTGGATGACAACATGGTACACAAGATCATCACATGTCCCACTCCCAAAGATATTTGAGAGAAACTGATTAAACTGTGTGAGGGCAACGAGCAAACAAAAGAAAACAGACTCATGGTTGCCACTCAACAGTTCGATAACTTCAAGATGCGTCCTGGAGAGACGATGACTGAGTTAGATGAGAAATTCAGTAAGATTATCACTTCTCTATCCACTCTGGGCAAGACTTACAGCAATAGAGAGGTTGCGATCAAGGTCATGCGTGCTTTGCCCAGAGAGTGGGATATTAAGATGATGGCGATGAGGGAGTCTAAAGACCTCAATAAGATGGAGCTCTTTGACTTGATGGCCGATCTGAAGGCCTATGAGTTCGAGTTGAACTATAGAAATAAAGAGGAGCACCCCACATCCACCATCATAACAATGGCATTGGTGACGGCTAAGGAGCCATCTACTGCCACTACTGTGAAGGCTGCTGCTATGTAGATTAGAAGTGATGCCATGTCTCTTTTCATGAAGAAAATCTGCAAATTCATGAAGAAGAGACACTTCAAGGAAGGAAACAGCAAGCCGAAGCTTGATGAGAAAAAGAACAAAAAAGAGTTGAAGACTCTCATGGCGGGTGAAAACAAAGCCAAGTGGGCCGACAGCGACTCAAATGATTCATCATCCAACGTTAGTGATGATGAAGAGGTCACTTGCTTCATGGCAAAAGAAGAAGTTGACTCTGAGGTATTTAATTTCTCCTCAAAAAAATTCTCAAGAGATGAGTTAATTACTACACTCAATGACATGGTCATTGAGTACAAGAAACTGTCAAACTCTTTTGATGAACTAAATTTGAAAAATAAATTTGACAGCTCTTCTTCATCTCGAAACAATGATTCTGAAGTTTTTAAAAACAAAATGGTTGAGCTCTCATTTGAGAATGAAAATCTCAGTGAAAATGTTCAAACTCTGTTTTCTGAAAACCAACGTTTGACATATGTGGTCGGTTCCTGGACGAAGTCTGGAGATGCAGTCAGACAGCAGATAAGTATGCTGAGGCCTGCCGGATACAAATCCGGTTTAGAATTTGATGGCAATGACTCAGACAAGTCTTGTGAAAAGTTAAACCCAGAAACTGACAAGTTTAAGTCTATAAACTTTGTTGAAGGGAGCTTAACTGAGAATGGAACTGATCCAAGTTGTGATGAGCTAACCTTAAAGGATGAGATTACTTATGTTCCGTCAACTGTTAGTTGGCTGAAACTTAAGATAGAAGCAGCCAACAAGTCTGACATATTAAAACTTGACATGAAGTCAATGAGTTTTAGACAAAAACCATCCTCTAAGATTAACAGTACAGCTGCTAGTAGGAAGACGTCTACTAAGCCTAAATCATACGCACCGATCACAACGCAACATGGGAAATCCATAAAAATAATCAAAGTATGGATTCACAAGGGACTAATAATCCATGGACCCAAAGAAAATTGGGAACCAGATTTATTGTCTTTAAATGCAGGTGAAACATGAAAGTAGCTTGGAAGAGCAAGACGGCATCTGGACAACCGACTGCTCGAACATAGCATATGACATTCAACAGCCTGAAGTGGCTGAAATCTTCACGAAGCCACTTCCCGAGTCTAAGTTTTCTTACCTTAGAAATATTTTTAGGATTGTTAGATTACGATAATGCCTAGATTATATTTAAATCATGAACTCACCTTATTTTTGATAATTTAGTTTAAATAATCAAAAGGGAGAAATTGTTGGGTTAAAATTTTTAAATGTTTAAACTGGTTTTGATAATTTAGCTTAAATAATCAAAAAGGGAGAAATTGTTGGGTTAAGATTTTTAATTAATTTAAAATAACTTAACAATTTTGATTTGATGATTGATGAAATGGTTTTTGATAATAAATGGATAAAACTAAGTTCAATAATTGTTAGACATATCAAATATATAAATATATATTTAGATATCAACATAGTCTGTGGTGTAGTGGTAATTACACATGTCTGTCATGTTGGTGACCTGAGTTAAAATTTAATCAGACGTATAATTAATAATTGTATTTTTGTTAATTTACAGGCATAGCTCAAAGTCAACGCGCGTAGTTAGACGTGGGCATCTAATAGATGGGGCGTCTAACGTGTGGTTAGATGGAGCGTCTAAGTAGATAAACGTCCAAGATGAGGCGTCTAATAGACTGTTAGATGGGGCGTCTAATCAGATGGACGGCTAAGATGATCAGATGGGGGCGTCTAAGCAGATTGACGACCAAGATGATCAGATGGGGGCGTCTAAGCAGATGGACAGTCAAGATGATTAGTTGATCAAATGGACGGCTATGATGATTAGATGGGCATCTAAGATAAGCAGATGGCATCTGAAGGAAGATAGACGTCTAGAGGTTGGGCATCTAAAGGTAGATGCTCTCCAGACAGCTGACAGTAGAGTTCTACAGACAGCTGGCAGCAGAGCTCATCAAATGAATAACTGCCACGTTTGTCATAATTCAAATTGCATGTACTGCGTACTACCACGATCTCAAGAATATTTTCCTGCTGTACTACCCAGTACCTCATGGATAGTATATCCAACGGAAAGATAACATGTGTCCAAAAGAAGGATTTGACCGTTGAAGTTTTTCAAAAATAAATTGCTATCTAATACAACAGACAAATTGCTGGTTGAAAATATAATAGAGAGTTGCTTCATTCATTTATTATTCAAGAAAGTTCCCGAAATCAAAAATCTCACTTATCATCTAGCTGTGAATACATTGTAATTACATACTGTCTTTTCTGTGAGAAAACTTCAGTGATGTAAGTTGAACAAAGATTGTTTTGTTCAACAGAGAGTTGGCTAGATTAGTGAACTGTATTTGATTCAAAAAAGTATAGTGAAATCCTTCCGGTGGTTGGAAGAAGGGGTGACGTAGGAGAGTTTGCTCTAAACATCCATAAACAACTTCTTGTGTTCTGTGAATACATTATAATTACATACTGTCTTTTCTGTGAGAAAACTTCAGTGCTGTAAGTTGAACAAAGGTTGTTTTGTTCAACAGAGAGTTAACTAGATTAGTGAACTGTATTTGATTCAAAAAAGTATAGTGAAATCCTTCCAGTGGTTGAAAGAAGGGGTGACGTAGGAGAGTTTGCTCTGAACATCCATAAACAACTTCTGTGTTCTTTATTTTCTGTCATTTATCTTTCATTGGTTCAAAAGCTTCAAATCCGACGAACATTTCCGCACTTGAATTTGTTTCAAGAATTCGAAGGATTTGCAAAGAATAGAAATAGATATTAATCTCTAACAGAATTTCTATCAAACCGTTTATCCGAAGTCGTTATTAATAGCCAGACCCCGTCTCTATTGGTGTTGCCGATCCTATCAGTTTTTAACTTTGCACTACAATATACCATACACTTATTATTTTAAAAAAAATTTAATTTTTTTATATAAATAAACCAATTTTACATTGAACTTGTTTTTTTAATATTATATGACAGATTATTTGAAATAGTTAAATGTGGACTTTTGATTTGTACCAACAGAAATTGGCCCTTCAGCTCTCTCTTTTGACAAGCACGTTGTTTACTTACAAATCTCAAAATTCCTTTCTCCGAATCTGAAAACCCCAATTTATATTTCTCTTGGCCTTGGGAGATGAATATTTATTTGGGGAACTATCTAAACTTGAGAGTGTTGCCATTTTCTACAAACGAAACAGTCCAATCATCATCTTCAAGACTCCATAGTAGGCGGATTGAAGACTTGACTCAGGTCTGATCATTTACGCGTAAGTATTAAACAATTCCATTAGATGAAACCCTTATATAATCCCATAATGTCGCCTTCATCCGTTAATTATCCTTACATTTAGTAGTATTTTAATATTTTACCAGTTGGGTTGCCAGTTTTTTCTTCTTTTGTTTTACCATTTTTCCTAGTTAAATGTTCTTGAGCATGTGAATCGCCATAATCTTGTCTGTCAACTGTTTGATAAAATGTTTCTATGAGAAATTGACTGTAAGAGCTTCCATGTGAAGATTTCCAAGATGGGTATTTCAGATTTTGTGCCATATTTTCCGGAAAAACTTTCAATTCTAACAGTTATATAGTAATTAGCACATTTAAAGAATAGATTCTTCTAAATCCAATAGTAAATTGCTTTGATTCTTGAGGATTTCTCTAAATTCTGATTCATTTAAGTAGCTTAATAATATAATGTTTTGTAAAGAGTATTAAAGGAGACAAGTATCCAAGTTGAAAGATATTTGTGTTAGCTCACGATCTCACCGTTTTCTTGGAGATGTCATTTTCTTACATCTTATTAGCTTATGCTCAATCATTGATCTTGAATCATTTGCACGTCTCTCTTTTATTGACAGGTGTACTCTCAAATATCTTTTGTCTTATGTTAATTAATAACTTCTTCTTCTTTTTTTCTTTTTTGAGAATGTTTGATTGAAATAAAAATAAAAGGGTCGATGTTCAAACACTAGATGCTTACAATAGGAGTTAGCAAGGCTCAAACAAAATAAGCTAAAAACAATGGATGATCATTAGAACATGATAATGATTAGGATCTTCGCCATAGAGATCGAGGATATTTTACAATAGGCTCCAAAGTATAAATACAAATGGGCAATGAAGCAATAAATAGGGAGGGGACCCATAATACACCTAACAAAGATAACATATGTTGGCAATGGGGAATCCTTTAAGTCCAAGAATATTGTGTCTAAGAATTCCTTTATGTCCTTTATGTCCAAGAATATTGTGTCTAATAAATGGATGATTATTAGAACATGATAATGATCAGGATCTTCGCCATGAGTGATTGTTTTTTTGGGACTCATTTGGTGTGTCAATCAGATCTAGAGGAACATATGGTTCTTTAATGACAAGGTTAGGCCAGGCCGATTATTCTTGATTGAAAAATACTTTGCTTAGCCTTCTCATGTCCTTTTTATTGTTTTGTAATGGTAAAAATATTGAATTAAAGAGGCTTAGATGTCAAGTTCGATTCTTGATTGAAGTGGGAGTCATAACGGTTAGATTTAATCCCAGGAAAAGAAACTCAAGCCTCAAAAAAAAAATACCTTAGGCAAGGTCTATATTATTGATTTGTGTTATCCTTTGTTTAAATTTCATTGTTTTCTATTTTTTATTTATCTTTTAATGAAATGACAGTTATTTCAGAAAAAAAAAAATGTACTCTTGTCTATTAAGACCTCTTCAGCCTCTTAAAGGGTGCATTACTTAATAATTTTTAGCTAAGCAAGCTGTACTTTGCTCCATGATCTTCTTATAGATTAAAGAGAAACTAGGATTTGATTAAAATATGACATAATTTTGATTTGACAACTGCTAGCTTTTCTGGGTGTATAAATAGTTCATGGAAAGGAAAATAATTCCAACTAATCTTGCAGTTAGCACTTGACAGACAAAGCTACAAGTTTCCTTTCCTTTCTTTTTATCATTCTTTCTCCATTTGAATTTTGAATAAACAAAAATATAATGGAACCTTTGGGAGCTATCTTTGAAGGAGAATGGAACAACACATTCAGTGGATTGTATTCATGTAATGAGGAATCTGATTTCATGGTTCAGTTTCTTGGCAACAACTCCTCTTCCTTTACCAATCGCGCGGTTACCAGCCTCGCAGGATCAATACTAGCTGATTCGTCTGATAATACTAACAGTTATTTCAACTGTGTTCAGTTTCCCATTCAGTTGGGTGATGAAGATTTCTACCCAGGCGACTCTCGCCAGTTTTATAACAACAATAATAATAACAATTTCATGTCAATTGACTTCTATGTTGGTGATGAAGACAAAAATATCGGCCAGTTAAACGAGTCTTTAGCTAATCGAGATATTAGCAGTAGCAGCATTGAGGAATCTGCACGTGAGCCCAACTCCATCTCCAAGAAGAGATCTCGGACTATTGGAGAGGTGAATAATTGACATGTTTTTTTATTATCTTTTTGTGAATTAGTTTTGTTTTTCTGATCTTAATGGGATTTTGATGATATAATGCAGGTAGAAAATAAGAGAAACTCGAAAGGAAAGAAGAATAAGAAAGGGTTATGCCGGAAATCTAACAATAACGAGGAGGAAAATAATGGTATGGCCAATAGACCTAGCTCGAGCAGTTGTGACTCGGAAAATGAGTCAAACGAAGGAGTGAGCTCGAGCTTGGCACTTAACTCGAATGGAAAGAGCAGAGCCGTTAGAGGGTCTGCAAGTGATCCACAAAGCCTATATGCTAGGGTAAGAAGATCTTGAAAACACTAATGATTATTGTAGTAAAAAAAATTGAAAAAAATCTGTAAAAAGTAGTTATTTTTAGTTTTGACTGACATCGGTTGTTTGTTTCTCTTCGATGCAGAAACGAAGGGAAAGAATCAACGAGCGTTTGAGAATTCTACAAAGTCTTGTACCAAACGGGACTAAGGTTGATATTAGCACAATGCTGGAAGAAGCAGTTCAATATGTAAAATTCTTACAACTTCAAATCAAGGTAAAAATGGAATAAAAATTACAGTTTTGACTTTTTTATTATGATTCTTACAACTTTAATAAGTTCTAGTTGGTTTAATATTTCTTTGTATTTTTGTAATATGCAGCTTTTAAGCTCTGATGACATGTGGATGTATGCACCACTTGCATATAATGGGATGGATATTGGTCTTGGTATGAAGGTTAATTCATGAGGATTAAAGATGGGATCTGTTGAATAAGTTATACCATGTACATTTTTGGTGTTTTATATTTCCTCTTTTTGAGGAGGCAAAGGTCGTTTGAGACAATAAGTTTTATCAACCGAGTGTAATATTCATTGTTAGCTCGCATATTTTAGTGCGATCCAGGCAAACGTAGTAACCTTGTAATATATTATTGATCTCAACCGAATGTTGTAACAAGTATTTATTGAGAACCCTGATTTCCTCATGATCCTATGTTTATAAATTGAGTTTTGTTGTTGTTGAAATCAACAATTTCATTAAACTACAGTTTACAGTCCCAAAGGAATCATACAATAAAAAATAATAAAGAGCAATAACTTAAAATAAAGAGCAAACTTTGGGAGGAAATGTGATAAGAAACAATTTCTTGCCTTATTCAGAAATGTAATGGGAGTCTGATGAATCTCAGTTAAAACTACAGTTATTGATCTCCAATGCCATATTCATTATGAAAACAATTTTCTTTTTTTGTGTGGATCTAGGGATGGGATGAAAAATTGTAGATATGAAATTTATTTGGAAACGATTCCTTGTCTATTATCTCATTCAGATATGAAATAAGGTTTTGAGACATTATCATTAAAACAAGAATCAGACCCAAATCCAGATATAAAAAAAAAAAAAAATCAAGAACATCCTATCATTATACAATTTTATTTTTCTGAGTTAAACAACAAGTTGAGAAACTTAAGAATGGTAGATGACTAATGAGGATTTGTAAGAAACAATGATATATGTCAGAACGTCTATGTTTTTTTAGGTTCTCGTTTTTTTGTTTCGCGACCATGCACGAAAGAGGTGAGCTAGTTGGACAAGGTCTCGATGGACAAACTAGCATGTAATTCTTTCAAAGTCGATATTTTTTGTTGTATTAGATAGTTGATCAAAGATTTCATGTGTTTCCAAACATAAATTTTCTTTGAAAGTTGTTGTCCAAAGGCAAGCCTTAGATTTTATTATGCAACAAAAATTTTTCGTAGAGGCTTAATAGATGTATCAGGCTTTAGTAATTTCAATATAATTTATGATCTCTAATGTTATTTTGCTTAACTAGATGAAATGATCGAAATTTGTCTGTTTACAAAAATAGGTTTCGAAGAGAAGACAATGGTGTAGTCTGGTAATCATTTTTTTCTTCGAAGTCGTGTAATCATTTGAAACATTATATGAGAATTATACAATTTGGCCTTTCATTAAGGTAATTAGCTTCCAAATAAAAAATTTAACCAATAGAAAGATCCTTTGTTTTCTATATATAACCCTTTTATTTTATAATTAGTCTTAATTTGAAGTTATCATGTATTATTGAAGGTTATATATATGAGGCTTTTTATTTATTTATTAAAAATACTACATAAATAATATTACTATTTATAAGAATTGAATTGTTAAAAATAAAATTAGTATTAATATCCGGTTTGTATGGGGCCAACACATGAAATTTTAAATGAATTAGGAGAATGTGAGATTTGGATTATGTTGACAAGAATTAAATATAAGATATTCATTATTATTTTTATGTTTGCAACTTTCAGAATGACAGTTTGCATAATTTATTACATGTAAGTACGTGCAAGAGATTCTTGTTTTTAAGTCACAATTATTACAAATGTCATTGTCTACATAACTAGCCATTACTAATCATAAATTAAAACAAATAAACAAACCAAATAATATAATAATGATAAAGTGCAAAATAATACATTTAGGCCTTGTTCGGTTTGGTTTGGGCTATTTAAATAACCAAATTCATTCAACATCTTTTCGCTCCCTTTCTCGTTAATCACATCACTCAATTCATTACGCAAAATATTAAAATATCCTTTATTTTAAATTACTATTTATTATTTTATTATTATATATAAATACCCTTTAAGTAATTTTACTAAAAATATTCTTATCTCCTCAAAATCATCACCAATCATTATTCATTTTCCCCCTCTAGGTTATTATAATAACATAAATCCGAATCCGCCCTTAAAATTTAAATCCACTAGAAAATGTTTATATAATCAAAAGAAATATACCCTTTAACATTTAATTTTTTTTTATAGAATAAAATAAGAATTAAATTTGTAATTTTTTATTTCTTAATCATTAAATTTTTGCCATTTGAATTACTTACTTAGTTATTTGCATAGGTAAGTAACTCAAATTCAGAAATAATAAATAATATAAAATAGACATCAACTTAATTATTTTGACAAAATTGGTGTGCGAGAATTAGTATTCAAATTTCAGAGTAATAGAACGTTAAATTATCTATACATAAATTACACGACATTTGAAGGTATCATGATTTCTGTTATATTTCAATGAGTAACACATTTAAATCAAATATATCAATATTTGTATATAATAGATGTGAAACATTTTAGGAGTTAGTCAAATTTATTCCAAATGTACATTAATTTGTATTCCAGAAAGAATTAACAATAGAATCATTGAAAATTAAAAGCTTAGTAAGTTTGTCTTAATTTTATATGTACCTCTGTCACCCGTGTTTAATAATACAAAATAATTAATAAACGCATTATCAAAATATTGGGACTATCAACTAATTTTTTTAATTAATAATTAGACTCACTAGATAATTAAAATGTAAGAGGCAATTACTATTTACTAATATATTAAAATTCACATATTAGCTTCTTACATTTAAAACTAACAATAATAATAATAAAAATTTAATTATTAATAAATTTATTTCTAAGCCTCATAATACTTTATGTGAAAAAAAAAATCATACTTAAAGATATCAAAATTTTGAATTGGATTTCAACTAAGAAATGCTAGTTCTCTAGAAATAAAACTATAAAAAAAAAACTTATTTTCATATTCTTCATTAAATTTTGAATTATATGTATACTATATGCAATGACAAATTAAACATATAATTTTTTATTTATTTATTTATTTATATATATATATATATATATATATATATATATATATATATATATATATATATATATATATATATATATATATATTGTTTGATATCTACAAAATAATTTATTTGGTAAAATTTTATCATCTAAATTTTTTTTCAATTTCATAAAATTTTATCTATTTTTTTTTATAACATGGTCATTTTTTTATATAGATATACTTCTTATTATTTGAAAATATTAATTTATTTTAATTATACTTTTCATATTAAAAATAAACAAGTTTTTTTACTTTTTAAGAAATTGAAAGTTTTAGAATTAGGAATGAGAAAAAAGATAAATGAATTAAGGATTGATTCAACAAGTGCCATCCATTTTTGAGCTCATGTCAAATCTTCCTCAATAATAACTTAATAATTACTAGTAAAACATATTTGTAAATTATTTTTAAAATAAAATTAATCAAACAAGTATATAATAACAATTTTATACAAATTATTTTATTAAACAAAGACATAAAAAAACAAGTTTATATGTTTATAAAATTTATTCGTTCATCATACTTTAATGAATATATTTTGATTGCGGATAACCGAACTTATATTCGACTCTAATATATTGTTTTTTATTATATTAAAATCATACATTTGACAGATTGAATTTTTCGGTTCAAATTGAGTTTATATATTGATGGGACGGTTTATAACGATCCGATGATAGTTCTTAAGTTTAAATATTAACTTAAATTATTTATAACGATCCGATGATAGTTCTTAAGTTTGAATATTCACTTAAATTATTTATTTCTTAAACAAAACTTTCCCATTATATAAATAAGCTATTTTTTATTTGACAATTAAATAACTAATATATCATACAATAGACTACAATACAATAGGCTTAATTTGCAACTTGATTGAATATTAGTGTTGAAATTAATAATTTGGTTAATTATACATTATCTTGTCTTATATTTGTATAGTTGGGTTCTAAAGAGACATGCATAGAATGAAAAATGACCACATGATTTAACAACTTTAGATGAATGGTTCTCAATTTATAGGGATCTTGCAGTTGTATGTAGGGGTGAGCATTGGGTGGATTAATCCGAAATCCAATCCAATCTGAATCTTAAATACTATTTTGGATTGAATTGAGATCGGATCGGATTGAGTTCGAATTGAATTAAATCGGATTGGATTAAAATTATCCAAATTATCCAAACTATCTAAATAAAAATATATTTTTTAATTTATTTTTCTTAAATTAAATTTCATCTTAATATAATATATATATTTTACTTATCATCACTTTGAGAACGATATTTATTTATTTATTATTATTATTATTATTATTATTATTTTTATTATTTTTTCAGATTCAAATTTAATAATAATAAAAAATTTGAATTTTAAAAAAAATGGTTGACTAATTTCAAGTTGATATATATAAATATTTTTTAGTTTTGATTATCCAAATTATTTTCAATCCAATCTGTATCTGATCCGTATTAATTCGTAAAATGGTTTGGATTACGTATTGGATAAATTTAGTTTGAATTTAATACGGATAAGATAAAACGGATTGGTTTTACCCATTTTCTCACCCCTAGTTGTATGACAATTTTTTTTTAAATTAGTTAGTTTGTTATTTTTCCTTATTATTATTTGCTTGTTAAAATGTTAAATTCAATTAATTATTTATTACTTAATTAAACTATTTTTAAGACTAATTTATTTGTGAGGAAGGATAGGGAGCACGACTTTGGGGAGCGACTCGTACAGCAAAAATGACATCGCTGTTATACGAAAATGACATCGCTGTTATACAAAAGAGACCTCGTCCCTTTTGTATAACAACGAGGTCTTTTTTTGTATAACAGCGAGATCACTTTTGTATAACAGCGAAGTCACTTTCGCTGTACGAGTCGCTCCCCCAAAGTCTTTCTTTATTTGTTATCAATTAAAACCAATTGCAAATGAACAATTTTTTTTTTTTTTTTTTTTTTTTTTTGGAAAACGACTTAGCGTCATTTCATTAAAAATTCCCAAAAACGGGAAAAAAACCACGAGTTTAAGAGATCATTCTAGACAGGCCTAGAATGATTTTGAAGTCGTAACATTCTGAATAAAAGCTAAAAACGTAAATGAATTATCTGTTTACAATGCTTTTAATTCTAGTGAGTTTAAAAAACGGTAAGTTCCAGTTCCTGCAGATATTCCAGTTCTGCTCCGTGCTTGGAATTCCTCTCCACGTTCCCGCGAGGGCGCTACAATCCGATACAATATCTTTCCATAACTCGTCAATGCTCCTGCGGGTTCTGTCATATACCCTTGCATTCCGTTCTTGCCAAATGTTATACACCACTGCTCCAAAGCCGCACTTGAACACGCTTGTTGCAAATCTATTTCCCTTAGCTTTGAGTAGTGCCGCTTCTTTGATTTCATTCCATTCGCTCAGGAAACTGATCAGCTCCAGGCTTTTATAGAATCTGTCCCAAAGCTCCGAAGCAATACAACAGCTCCCGAATAGGTGATCTATAGTTTCTTCATTTCCTATGCATAGAAGACAGCTCGCGTCCGGGATGCTCATATACTTACTGATACGATCACGTGTGTTGAGTCTTTCCCAGAAGGCGAGCCATAAGATGAACTGGTGTCGAGGGATAATCTTCGTTGACCATACAAGAGGAGCCCATTCTACTTTCTGCGCTTTTTCCCGGATTACCTCCCATATTTTCTTCAATACCAGCTTCCTATTGTCCTCAACTTTCCATTCATGAATATCTGGTCTGTCGTGTAGTTGTATGTTACTTATATGATCAAGTATCCTCTTTCCTTCTGGAATTCTTCTCAAGAGCAAGTTCCAATTCCCGTATTTGATGTCTCTGATTTTCGCTTTTGCGCAGTCCCTTCTAATACGAGTATTTTGAAACTGCTCCTTGTCGATGATGGGCTGGTTTTCAAACTAAGGGTCGTGCCAGAATAGAGTGCCTTTCCCGTCCCCTAGTCGGATGTCATAAAGATCTGCAATATCGCTTCTTAGTTTAAGAATCTTTTTTAGAGACCAGCTCATACCTTCGTGAATTTTGCAGGTCCAGATGCTGGTTTCGTGTTTCATAAATCTCGTATGCACCCATTTGATCCATAGTGACTCCTGATTGCGCTCCAAAGCCCACAGATGCTTGAAGGTTAGAGCCTTGTTCCACTCGATACAGTTCTTTAAGTCGATGCCTCCCTCGTCCTTCGGTTTGCAGAGAGCGGTCCATTTGACTTTCTTTCCTCCTCTTCCACTATTTCCCCAGATAAAGTTTCTCATCAGTGTGTCGAGTTCCTTCATTACCTTCTTCGGAATGACCATTTGCTGCGCCCAATAGCCAACTATGCCCATAACCACGGTTTTGATAAGTTCGATCCTCCCTGCATAAGAAAGTTTTTTCGCTGCCCAGCCAGATATCGTGTTTTTTACCTTTTCAATCAGCGGCTTGCAGTGTGAGATCTCGATCTGTTTTACAGTTAACGGAATTCCTATGTACCTTATGGGAAATCTGCCTTCCTTGATGCCCATGATGTTGAAGATGTCCTGTTTTGTTTCGTCCTTCACGCCTCCATAAAATGCCACACTTTTGCTTTCATTAATAGTTAAACCTGTTACCTCAGAAAAGAACGTTAGTGCAGCCCTAATAGTTTTAATGAAATCAACGTCCGCGTGCGCTAGAATGAACAAATCGTCAGCAAAGCATAAATGTGTTACCTCCTCTACCTCACAGAATGGGTGAAAGATGTATGGACGATTCTTTCGGAACATCGCGAAGATGCTCTCAAAGATCGCCATGATAGCTACGAAAAGGTAAGAAGAGAGGGGGTCCCCTTGCCTTACCCCGTTTTCACCTTTGAAATAGCCTCTGTGGACTCCATTGACTCTAACAACAAAGCAGGATGATGAAACGCATTGCATAATCCAATCGATAAAAAACATAGGAAAAGCAGAAACAACCAGAAAGTCTCGAATGGCTTCCCATCTAACAGAGTCAAAAGCTTTCTTGATATCTATTTTGAAAGCCACTCTCGGGGATATTTTCTTTTTCCCGTAGCCTTTTAATAGGCTCTGCATGAGAAGAATATTATGAGAGATTGTCCTACCGGGGATGAATGCAGATTGATTAAGATTTATTATTTTTCCTATAACATTTTTAAAACGTTTAGAAATGATTTTGGAAATTATTTTATAAATCACATTGCAGCAGGAAATTGGTCTGAAATCTTGTACTTTCTCAGGTACCGCAGTTTTGGGGATCAAGGTTAGGACCGCTGTATTCCATTGCTTTAACATCTTCCTGTTTTTGAAAAACTCCAGAACCCCATCAGTAACATCTTTACCCACAACCGACCAATTGTCTTTGAAGAACTGTGCATTAAACCCATCAGGACCCGGACTTTTATTCCCATCAATACTAAACAGAGCTTCTTTAACCTCAACCTTCGTGACCACCCTTATCAACTCGCGACTAGCAAATGAACAAATTATAGAAAACAAAAAGATGAACTAGCACGACAAGAATGAAGGCTAAATCCACAACAATCAAATGTAGTGTAATTATGTGATTTGAATGTCATCAATTAAAATCCTCTATATAATATTTGTCATTTTAGAGTGCAAATTGTGAATATTTGTGACACTTCATTACTAGTTAATGAAATATTGTTTAAATTGGTAAAACTAAAAAACTATTTTATTATAATTCATTTTTATTTCAGTACATTTTATATATAAGTAGTGTAATATATTTAGTGGAATCAAATTAGATATTTTAATTGTTTTAATTTTATATTATTTATAAATTAATTTTTTATAACTCATTTATGAATCAAAAGAGAATTAAATTTATTTAAATAATTATATCATAATCAAACATCAATTCATTTCATATAATCCATCACATTACACAATTTATTAATTAAAATATTAAATTATTTTTTATTTTAAAATATTAATTTATTTTATTATTATATATTAATACACTCTAATTTTATAAAATTATTATTAATTATTATTTTTTAAATAACTTAGATTATTTTAATAACTCATTATTGAGATGTTAACTCATTATCGAGTAACACCTTCGATATTCTCACAATCAATTTTTTAAATCCTTTCAAATGAAAAGAGATATGAATTAAAGTTGATAGAGAAAATAAGTGATATAATGTCAGATGATTTCTCCAATCGATTTCACGGAGTTTTCAAATGAATTTCAGATAATGTCATAACAATGGCGTTATGAATTATACGTATCGGTCGAGTACAATCATTAAACGTATATCGATTCATTTTTATCCAAATAGTTCACCAAAAGATAATAGAAATATTAACCCAACAATTTAAACATACCATTTGTTGCCTCGATCCAAACATTCTAACAACTACTAAGAGACTTAGAGATCACCCACATAATTTTAGTCATACTCTAAAGAAGACTGCAAATACCCGTCACCCTATGACAATACAGAAGAAGGTGATACGTTGTTTCAACCTACGTAAGGCACATCCGACTAGTCATAATATAACATTTTTTCATACATATGTCTTTCGTCAAAATCCTAACATGAATAACACTTTAGCAAAGAATGAGATCTTAGAAGGAATCTTGAACTTCCGCAACTTCTCTTAATAGTAATTGTACGGGGACAACTCGACATTCATACTATAACAATGCCCCACATGAAAACAATCAATGTCTTGCCACCGCATAACATCACAAATGTTCGATTTTCCCTCATTACGTCCCACCTAGATCAAAACCCTCACATGAGAAGAATATTCCATGATGTTTAGTCTCCTTCTATATTTGACGCGACTAGCAAAATAGATAGTTAAAGGATCAAACATTTCCTTAACAATAACATTCCAACAAATGGAAATGAAGGTGAGTTTAGGAAACGTTAAAGCAAGACTTTTAACCCCACACCAGACATCCTCCTATAAGCTAATCGAGGCCCCATTCTTCATCGTGAATCTAGAGTACTCGTGATAACTCTTCTATAAAGAATATAGTGCACTCCAAATGCTACAGCCTGTAGGGCGATTAAACTTTTTGGTGAACAATCTAAACCAATCATGACCATATTTATATTTGATTCCTCCTCGACTTCCTCCACTATAAATCGAGCCTCCAACTTCTCTTTTTGCACAAAATTAATGGAGTTGAAAGTGATGCTGTCAAATTTAGGTCTATCCTTATACGGTTCTTGAAATAGACTTTTATAGAATTGAACTATACTCGTAGAGATGGCCGACTCATTTTCATAAACAACACCATGAACTGAAATTGAATTAATCGCGTTGTTTCTAGCTTGTGCCTTAGAGATCTCGTGAAAAAATTTAATATTCTTATCCCCGGCTCTAAGCCATATGGCCCTACTACGTCGTCGAGCCCCAATTTCATCATCCTTACATAGTGTAAATAAATCACTAATCATGTAATCCGAGAACAAACCTCATTCGTAGAGAGATACCGAAACTCCTCAACCCTATCAATTACGTTAAACCCATTACATAAGGTCTCGATCTTGGCACAAAATATAGCACGGTCTTCCACGAACTAATTTGTAAGAAGTTTTTGAAGATTTCTTATGTTCACAAAGAGCTTACTTGACGGGACCGTCGACATTTGACTCACCCACCAAGATTGTATACACTATATATGAAATCATCATTCATTAGTCACTTGTTCTCGAATTTACCTTGTCTAACATTCTTCGTTTAACCGGATCGGACCATCTCCATAAAAGAACCTTCTAACAAATAATAACCACCCCGAAATAGGAACTCGCTAACTAAAAGCAATCTTTTCATAAAATTTTAAATCAAGGTACCAACTTTTGTTTTATCAAATTTTTTTTAACAAAAATGACTACCTCTACTTTTTTTTTTAAATTAACAAATAAGCTGAATATTCTCCTAACTACTATACTATATATATATATTTTATGTAAACAACATATTAAATATTTTAATGAAAATGTTATAGCTTTGAAAAAAAATAAAACAAAAATAAAAGATGGAACGACCGTTTTTGGAGGAAGCTGGTCCCACTGCATTTATTGCCTCCTCTGCTCTATGGGGCTCTATGAAGGCAAAACCAAATACATTATATTTTCATTATTATTAAATAATCTTAATTAGTTAATATTTTTAAGTGGGAAAACTCATTACAACGCGTAGAAATGCCGTTCCATAAAATAAATCAAATATAAATTTATAATTTTCATAGCCAAAAATTAATCATGATTTAAACATATTGTAATGAATTAATAAAAAGCATACAAATTATGAGTCACACTCAAAAAAATTATTTAAGAACAACTTTTTAAATTAAATTATCCATCAAATTAACTAAATAGTTTTACTTTATTTTTATTAAATTTATATTTTAAATATAAAATATATTTAATAATTTAATCAATTAAAAACTCAAATAATTTATCTTTATATCAAATACATTTCTTAAACAAAATCTCAAATAAATAAAATCAAACAAACTAAAAGTGTGTTGTAATCTTATCTCAAAGTTTGGTTAGGAACTCAAATTTAATTATTTAAAATTTTAATTACTATTTTAATAAAATGAAACTTCAAGTTTAAATTGTTTTTAGAGTCTTAACTCAAAATTCACGGGACTAATTCATTTATCCCGTGAATAATGCAACTTCGTCAACTACATTTAATACATATCCTATAGATTCATATCGAATAAAACTACATTTAATATATATCATATAGATTCATATCGAATAAAATACTTGATGAAATATGTATACCTTGATTTAGATTGATACCCAAAAAATACTTCCAGACGGGTCTATTACAAAATGCAAATGTCAATTCTAATTAACTTCTCATGTTTGGTGTTTCCTCCATAACCTTAGGGGACGAAGACACAACCTTATATGAATATGTCACCATCAACCTAGCAGTGGACCTATTTAGTTGAAAATCCCAATTAACTATACATTAATATAATTAACAAAAAAACAATTTGTACTTACAATAATATAATAATAATATTCTTATGATAAATAAGTATTAATTCAATAGATTCTTCTCAAGCTGCCTCTTGCTTATACAAAGGGTCGTTATGTCCCCTCATAATATATTAAATTTAATGACAATTAATATATTTAAGATGAGAGTTACATTCCAAACTTACTATAATAATATTATTATGATATGTTAATTAGTAAAAGTTAAAATCATAAATAAATAATAAATCATAATCGATATAATAATGTAAGAAATGATAATAAAAAACAAAAACTTCTCAAAATAAGACAATAAGAAAGTTTTTGAAGGGTACACCATTAATTGATTAACAAAATATTATTGTCACATTTGTATAACAATCTTATTCTATTTAAAAAATCATCAAAATTAAAATTGATATTTTTTTTATTGGTATACAATATTTTTTTTAGATCATGAACTAAATTATATAAAGAGTGATTTTGTGACATCACTTCATATTTAAATAATATTTTAGATCATGATCTAAATTATAATATTTTATATTATTTAATTAAGTATATATATATATATATATGTTTATTTTGAAATATAATTCATATTAATTTTAAATTATTGTGTTTTTTTGTATGAATAAAAAATATATTTTTTGTTAGTATCATAATTCTCAATGAAAAAATTAATACCAAAATAATTAATCTACTTCATTAAACTTGGTACTTAGTCTCTTATGTACAAGTACACAACTTTCATTATTCTTTTATTTATTATTTTCTAATTGTATTAACATGATATTGATATATACCATTAAGAAACATAATATAAACAATGAAATAACAATAATTAAGATGTTACAAAAACAATAATAATAAATTAACTAGATATAGCTTTTATAGTATGTAATTATTTACATCTTAAAAATCAAAATAAAACTTATTTGATGAAATATATTGATTGAAAATTTGTATATAGTATAATTTTTTTTTTTTATCAAATAACTATTTTCTTCCACCACTTTTCACGTTAAAATGTTGAAATAAAAATAAAACCACTTTCATATTTTACTTTTGATAATTATTAAAAGTAATTGTACGTAATTGTAACGATAATTATAATAAAATTCTCCTTTTAAAGCGTTTTGAATGTAAGCAGAGTTAAACTATTATTAGTTATCATTCTAGTTCTCTTTAATTAAAAAAAATTTATAATTATTTACAAAATACTAATAAAAACAAATTATAAATTATTATATTTCTAATCAAACAATAATTTATCTATAAAACATAACCAATCAAATTTATAACAAAATACAACTTATTCAAATTTATGTTGTTACAAGATTTTTTTTATTTATTTATCAAAAAATCAAAATCAATCTTGTTTTTAAGAAAATTTTGTTGATCTAAAAGCTCAAAAAATCACATTTTTATCTATTTTTTTTTTTTTTTTTATAATAATTCAATCAAATCTTTCCTACCAAATAAAAACAAAATAACTTTTATTTTGATAAATTTTAAAAGTGATTGTGATGATGACAAAATATAAATTTCCATTTCATATGTTTTATATCTCAAAAAACTGATTGACATTTTTCTGTCAAATTTTAAAGATGACATATTATTTATTCTTAAAAATTTGCCTATTTGATGATGTTAAAGATTAATAAATTTAAGAATTATTTTTTCCCCTCAACATAAGAGTTAAAAAAAAATAGACAAATAGAATAGTTTCTTCCCCCAATCAAAACACCACCAACAGACATATTATAGTCAAAACAGACCAAACCAAAAACATTATCAATCATAATGAAACTAACGTGAGATGTGATCCCAACTCATATTATATATTAATCACCATGAACAGAGCAGAAGTATTAAATAAACTGGTTTAAATCTATCACCAGAGATTTTAATCAGCTTGATTAATATTGTTAATGTATTATTGAGATAAATATATCTATCCCAATTTAAAATAGATTTATATTATTTTGGTTTATATCTTGTTTAATGATGGCTAAACATTTAAATCTTTATAATTTAGCCTTTTTTTTAAGTGAAAATTAAATTTGTAACTTTTGAAATATACTTTTTTATCAGTTAAATAATAAATTTTGCATCATTCATTGTACTCGAACAAATAATAGTTTCTCTAAAAGAAGCCCAAGTGCAAGAAACACAAACCAACCCACAATCATTCCTCGGTTGCAGCCTTAGGGCTTGTTTGTGTTTTAGGATTTGTTTTCATTTCAGTATATTTTTTACAACAAGTTTGGGCTTTACTTTGTCCTTTTTGGATAAATTCAAATCAAGAAAGATATGATCCTCACTTTCACCCTAAATTAGGTCTCCAATACAGCCAAACATTTAATTCTTAGAATTTTAAAAACTCTCAACGATTATGGGTTTAAATAAAATTTTAAACTAAGTTCAATTCTTAGTTTGTTGAATAGACTTAATAGTTGGGCCTTTTAATGGGCTGACCCAATTCTCTATTTGTTAGGGTTTCTGTATTAGGGTTTCAGAGTACCGAATGTTATATAAACTCGTGTTATAACCCTAGTTTGTTATATCATCTCTGTAAACAATCTTCTCAATAATAATCTCTCTCTTCTGGTGGACGTAGCCAAGTTCTATCTTAGTGAACCACGTTAAATCTCTGTCCTTTTTATTGTTTACGTCATTCTCATGCGTTCCGTTCTAACAAACTTGTATTAGAGCTTCAGGCTATTCGATTGTTTGTTCTTCAACTGAGATGGCAGCAGTGAACATTAAAATCGACAAGTTCACGGGGAGAAACAATTTTAGCATATGACAGATCAAGATGCGGGCTTTACTGAAATAATAGGGCATATGGGGGGCACTGAAAGTGTCATCAGGAGCAGATATAACCACTGAGATGTCCATTTTGGAGGAGAATGTGCATTCAACAATAATGTTGTGTCTTACAGACGATGTTATCATCGAGGTCTCAGAGGAGGAGAAGGCCACTGGGTTATGGTTGAAGTTGGAGAGTCTTTATATGACAAAGTCACTCACCAACAAGTTGCTTCTGAAGCAACGTTTGTTCAATCTACAAATGCAGGAAGGTATGCAAATCAGAGAACACCTAGATCAATTAAATTCTATTATGTTAGAATTAAGAAATATTGATATTAAGGTTGATGATGAAGATGCTGCATTAATCTTGTTAGTATCTTTGCCTCCATCATATGAAAATTTCTTCCAGTATTTCATTGTTGGGAAAGATACAGTAAGTCTGGAAGATGTCAGGTCTGCCCTTCATTCAAAGGATCTATGTCATATGGCGTCTGTTACAATTACAAATAGTCAATCTTCAGGGTTGTTTACCAGCGGAAGTAACGGGCGAGGGAAAGAGAAGAAACGCGACAAGTCGTTTACTTCAAAGGGTTCTAACCGACTGATATCTGCAATTACTACAAAGAGAAAGGACATTGGAAGAATGAATTCCATTTGTAGAAAAATCCACAGAAATTTGATTCTGGTTCTACAGCTGTTGCAGAAGATAATATATTATCTGACGATGACATTGCTTTAGTGGTAGATGGTCATACCCATCAAACTGATGCACAGGTTCTTGATTCTGGAGCTTCATATCATATTTGTCCTCGAAGAGAGTGGTTTGAATCATACAAATAGGTAGATGGTGGTGGTGTTTCTGTTGTTTTTGATTAGGTATATGTGCGGAAATTTTAGATCTAATCTAAAATACCTAATCATTGATATAAAAGCATAACTGATAGAATAAACATACAGCTTGAAATGGTATACCTTTGATGCGTGAATTTGACAGATCTGGTTGATTGGATCAGGATCAGAGCCCCACTTGTTGCTCCTCTATTTGGTCCACACGAGTTCCAATAGATCCGGTTACCGTCGATTGCTAGATCGTAGGATAACCAAAGGAAACAATCTGATTGCTTGCTTTCAGAATCAAGAGCACCCTTTGTTCTAAAGAACTTCTCTCCAGCTATAGAAAAAGGGGGATGGGGAAGTTTTTGTGTGTCTCATTGATTATCGAATAATCATCCTTTTAAATGCCCTTCTCACTTAGGAAAATTTATTTCCCTTTTAATTGTCATGTAAGAAACCTTCCACATTCCTTTTTGATAAACCGTAACATATTTATGACAATAAAATATGTTATAATTTTATCTTTCATAAATATATCCTCAATATATATATTTATTTCTTTCTTGCTTAAACATCTTTAACAATATCTAATATATTGTTTATCCACAAAGTTACTCTTTTATTTCAAAATAAAAGGAATAATATATATTACTAATATCTAATATATTAGTAATATAATCATTCTCATTTCATCTATTGGTAAACCCTATATGTTTGACCTCGTAGGACCCAATTATAATAGCTGTAGGTATTACCCTATTAATCATAGTTGGCTTCTAGCAAAGCACTACGACTCCTAAAATAATTGGATTAAATTAATTTTCTTAATTGTCCTATTCACATTTAGTCATTGCACATTGAATTAAAGGACATAATTCCTTCAATCTCCCACTTGTCCTTAAACAAGTGTGCAATATAAGATACCTTGTCTCTTAGTGTCTTATTCGATGATATGATGACATCCATATCCTTTATCAAATATGTTTCTTGAACTCTGAGTTCGAACTGTAAATAAAACGGATGATTCAAATAATCCATCCGAGCATGGCCATACATTTTCAGTTCTCACTCTTCAAGTGGCCGAGACACCATTCCCTTTTCAATGTATCGGAATATACACGAAATAGGAGGACTATTCCAGTCTTGTATGACTATGGCTCTCACTCAACTTTTAGCAATCCTAACAATTGCCTTTATAACTCCCTTTTACGGAAAGCGTTTAACAATGTCAAAGAAATACTAATTATCCAGTGAGACCATAACATACTCATGTCTGAGGAATCTACTAAATATGGTTTAATTTTAAAACTCTATAATATTGAAGAGTATTAAAGCAGGTCAGTCTTATATGTATCATCTATACACATATATGTATATGACTAGACATCTCTATGTCCCTATAGCTCATGAAACCTGACGCTATCAGTCAGCATACAATATAGTAACATATAAAATCATCTATGTCCATTTGATGATTTCGAACTATAGACTTTTAATAATTCAAAACTTCATTTCACTTAATGGGGTTTCATTCACCAGAACACTTAAGGTGATCCCATTTGTTAATAATGAATTATTTGGACATATTATTTAATATTTGTTAAGAACAATGTATAAATAAATATGAAATATCATATATCTTAAAATCATCAAGTCAAACTTAAACAAGTGTTTAATACTCATAAACAAAAAAAAAATTTAAAGCCATTCTCCAATATGTTTGAGGCCCTTAGCCCTAGTGTGACTCTCATGCTTGGGCCGAGGCATAGGTTTGGTCAATGGATCAGCAATGTTGTCATTTGTATGCACTTTACACATCCTAATATCACCCATATTAATGATGTGTCGAATAAGGTGATACTTCCTCATAACATGTCTGGATTTTGAGCTCGAACTTGGTTCCTTAGCCTGGGCTATGGCACCATTGTTGTCACAATAGATATCAATAGGCATTGAAATGCTAGGAACAACACCGAGTTCATCCAAAAATTTCCTTATCCAAACAGCTTCTTTTGCTGCTTCACTAGCAGCAATATACTCAGCTTCTGTTGTAGAATCTGCTACTGTATCCTGTTTGGAGCTTCTCCAGCTCACAGCTCCTCCATTAAGGATGAAGACATAACCCGATTGTGACTCAAAGCCATCTCGGTCAGTCTGAAAACTTGCATCAGTATAGCCATATACGATTAATTTTTCATCTCCCCCATATATTAAGAAATCATCCTTGGTCCTTCTCAAGTACTTCAGGATATTCTTAGCTGCACTCCAATGTGCTTCTCCAGGACTTGATTGGTATCTGCTACACATGCTCAATGCATATGCAACATCTGGACGTGTACATACCATGGCATACATGATAGATCCTATGGCAGAGGCATAAGGGATCTTGCTCATTTTCTCAAGTTCATCAGATGTTTTAGGACACTGCGTCTTGCTGAGATATACACCATGTTGAACGGGTAAAAATCCCTTTTTAGAATCTTGCATCTTGAATCTTTTAAGAATCTTATCAATATAAATTCCTTGACTCAGTCCAAGTAGCCTTTTAGATCTATCTCTATAGATCTTGATTCCAAGAATGTACTCAGCATTTCCTAAGTCTTTCATTGAGAAGCATTTCATCAGCCATTCTTTGACGGACTCTAGCATCGGAATGTCATTCCCAATAAGTAGTATGTCATCCACATATAATACTAGGAAATTTATCTTACTCCCACTAAACCTTTTGTAAACACAAGGATCCTCTTCGCATCTAATGAATTCAAACTCTTTGATCTTTTCATCAAATCGAAAGTTCCAACTCCTGGATGCTTGCTTAAGTCCATAAATTGACTTCTTGAGCTTACATACTTTCCCAGCATAATTCGGATCTACAAAACCTTCAGGTTGTGTCATGTACACATCCTCTTCCAAAAAACCATTTAGAAAGGCTGTTTTGACATCCATTTGCCATATCTCATAGTCATAATATGCAGCAATAGCTAGGATTATCCTAATGGATCTAATCATAACAACTGGTGAAAATGTCTCATCATAGTCTATACCATGAATTTGTCTATAACCTTTGGCAACTAATCTTGCCTTGTGAATAGATTTATTTCCATCTTTGTCATTTTTGAGTTTGAAGATCCATTTGCACCTTATGGGTTTGACCCCATTTGGCAAATCTATCAAGTCCCATACTTGATTTTCAAACATCGAATCCATTTCGGACCTCATGGCTTCAAGCCATTTATTGGAGTCTGGACCCATCATTGCTTGATTATAGGTGGAAGGCTCATTATGTTCTAACATAAGAACATCAAGGCTTGCATTTAAGATGAAATCATTATAACGTCTTGGCATAACCCTTGGCCTTTCCGATCTACGAGTGGGTTCAACTTGTTCAACGACTGAATCCGGAATATGATCCACAACAGTTTGTAGATCCTCTTGTTCAGGTTCTTGGATGATCTGAGTCCTTATCCCTTCATAAGTATTTATCTCATCATTGACATCATCCATGACATCATCCATGTCATCTTGTTGTTGAGTTTGTTGCTCATCATCATTTTGACATGATTCAAGATGAATATTTCTCCCACTTGACTTGTTGGAAAGAAACTCTCTTTCCAAAAAGACACTATCCCTTGCAACGAATATCTTTTGCTGTGTTGGATTGTAGAAATAATATCCAAAACTTCCTTTTGGATACCCTATAAAGAAACATTTATCTGACTTGGGGGCAAGTTTATCTGTCTGTAAACGTTTTACATAAGCTTCACATCCCCATATTTTCAGAAAAGACAACTTTGGAACTTTTCCAGTCCATATCTCATATGGAGTTTTGTCTATAGTTTTTGACGGAGTCCTATTTAGTGTCAGTACAGCGGTAGTAAGGGCATATCCCTAGAAGGAAATCGGAAGATTGACAAAACTCATCATTGATCGGACCATGTCTAACAAGGTCCTGTTTCTCCTTTCAGATACACCATTTAGCTGTGGTGTTCCTGGGGTTGACAATTGTGTTACTATACCACAATTTTTCAAATGATGATCAAAATCATGGCTCATGTATTCACCACCACGATCAGATCGAAGTGCTTTGATTTTCTTGCCACATTGAGTCTCTACTTCATATTGAAATTCTTTGAACTTTTCAAAGGATTCTGATTTATGTGACATAAGGTAAACATACCCATATCTACTCATGTCATCAGTAAATGTGATGAAGTACTTATAACCACCTTTAGCTTCTGTACTCATTGGCCCACATACAACAGTATGTATTATATTCAATAGTTCAGTAGCCCTTTCAAAATTTCTTTTGAAAGGTGACCTTGTCATTTTACCCATCAGACACGATTCACATGTTATAATGGATTCATAATCCATATCTTTTAAAATTCCATCTCTATGGAGCTTCTTCATGCGATTCATACTAATGTGACCTAATCGACAATGCCATAAATAGGTTTCACTCAAATTATTTGGTTTTTGTCTTTTGTTATTTATGTTATATAATTCTGATTTAAGATCTATTTCAAAAATCCCATTATTCATATGAGCAGTTGCATAGAAAATATTATTCTTAGAAACAGAAATACACCCATTCTTAAGGCTAAAATCAAAACCATCATAATGCAATGCACCAACCGAAACAAGGTTCTTGGTAATACACGGAACATGATAATAATTATTAAGTTCAAATGTTAAACCGGAAGGTAGAGACAGACAAAAAACTCCTACAGTAAGTGCAGCAACACTTGCTCCATTTGCAACGCGCAAGTCTATCTCCCCTTTCTTCACCCGCCTTCTATTTCTTAGTCCCTGCACATTTGAAATAATGTGAACACCACATGCTGTATCAAATACCCAAGTGGGACCATTATCTAATGTATGGACATTGGTTGTCATTATATCAATAACATAAATACCTGAAGTGGAACTCACAGTTCCGTTCTTCTTATCTTCAAGATATTTGGGACAGTTTCTCTTCCAGTGACCCTTGGCCTTACAATAAAAACAATCATGTTCAGAAGCTACTCTTGGCTTCTCATCACCCTTGGGTTTTGCAACTTATTTACCTTTTCTTTGGTAATTGTTTTTATTCTTAGCCATTTTCTTAAAACCCTTCCCACTATTGACATTCAGAACTTCCTTCCTCTTGTCATCAGTGATATTGCCTTCTGCATTTTTAAGCAGGTTGTGGAGTTCATTTAGATCATGCTTTAGTCCATTCATATGGTATTGCATTCTAAAAGGTGCAAAACCATCGTGTAAGGATCTAAGAACGATATCCGTGGCCAACTCTTGGTCATAAGGGGTCCCCAAATCTTCCATCCTCTTGAACAGCCCAGTTAGACTAATCACATGAGGACTTACGGGTTTCCCTTTCACAAGTCTGCTATCAAGTATAGCCTTGTGAGTTTCATATCGTTCAATCCTTGCCTGATCCTGAAACAGAGTTTTCAGCTCAGTTGTGATGGTATAAGCATCGGAACTCAAAAACCTCTTCTGCAAATCAGGTTCCATTGCAGCAAGCATTAAGCAAGTGACAGGTAAATCCTCGGTTTTCAATTGGGTTGCTGTTGCTTCTCCTCGTCAAACGAGGTATCAGTCACTTTTGGAATAGGGGTAGTAAGAACGTCCTCACGTCCCTCGGACCTCAGAATTATCCTCAGATTCCTTTCCCAATCTAGGAAATTAGTCCCATTTAACTTGTTTTTCTCAATAATGGAGCGCAGGGAGAATTTCAAATTATCGTTTGCCATTATCTACAATATGTTATTTAAATACAACTTAATTAGTTTATGTATTGACGATGCAAACACTTGTGATAAACAATTTAACAGGAGTGAATGCGCATTTTATTCAAATTATTATAGTTCCTTTCTGAACAAAATGATTCCAAGATCCCATTTGATAAAAGTCTAACGTACTTTTGCACTGCCTTAGACCTTGTATATTCAGGGTAAGTAAACAATATTTACTAATCATAACTTCTTTATAATTCTTGGTTGATAATCTAAATCCAATTTAGAGTCATCCCTATACCTCAAGATCCAAGACTTGGTATTGGTCTCTTGTTGGGTACAACCATATCAATGTTTATGAATCCCTTATATAGATTCACCCTCAAGAGTATACAGTAGAGGAAAGACACAATCGCTTTTGCGAAACCCATCTAACCAAAATAATACCGTAAACTGCTTGGGTTATGATGTGGAAAGGTATTTTCCCAATTTCTTTAGGAACTAAAATCTTTCATTGGTTTTATTTTAAAAGTGAAAAAAATAGTTATAAATAAAACCAAAACAATGTATATTAAAACATGTAATCTTTTCTACGGATCACTATCCTTCAAGGTTCAACATGTAGTAACTTTCAAGAGTATTAATCTTGAACTTGCATTTTCTTTTCTTAACTTTTGAGAAAAAGTAAATAATATAAATCATATTTATATATTTTAATTCTAAACAAAACTTATTATATTTCATAACAAGATCAATTAACTGTATATTACGAATAATATCATCATATTATAATTAATCATTAACTTGTTAGATTATTATTCAGATTGCATCAAATAGTTCTATCAGTTTATGCAACCTAGCTCTGATACCATTGTTGTTTTTGATTAGGTATATGTGCGGAAATTTTAGATCTAATCTAAAATACCTAATCATTGATATAAAAGCATAACTGATAGAATAAACATACAGCTTGAAATGGTATACCTTTGATGCGTGAATTTGACAGATCTGGTTGATTGGATCAGGATCAGAGCCCCACTTGTTGCTCCTCTATTTGGTCCACACGAGTTCCAATAGATCCGGTTACCGTTGATTGCTAGATCGTAGGATAACCAAAGGAAACAATCTGATTGCTTGCTTTCAGAATCAAGAGCACCCTTTGTTCTAAAGAACTTCTCTCCAGCTATAGAAAAAGGGGGATGGGGAAGTTTTTGTGTGTCTCATTGATTATCGAATAATCATCCTTTTAAATGCCCTTCTCACCTAGGAAAATTTATTTCCCTTTTAATTGTCATGTAAGAAACCTTCCACCTTCCTTTTTGATAAACCGTAACATATTTATGACAATAAAATATGTTATAATTTTATCTTTCGTAAATATATCCTCAATATATATATTTATTTCTTTCTTGCTTAAACGTCTTTAACAATATCTAATATATTGTTTATCCACAAAGTTACTCTTTTATTTCAAAATAAAAGGAATAATATATATTACTAATATCTAATATATTAGTAATATAATCATTCTCATTTCATCTATTGGTAAACCCTATATGTGTGACCTCGTAGGACCCAATTATAATAGCTGTAGGTATTACCCTATTAATCATAGTTGGCTTCTAGCAAAGCACTACGACTCCTAAAATAATTGGATTAAATTAATTTTCTTAATTGTCCTATTCACATTTAGTCATTGCACATTGAATTAAAGGACATAATTCCTTCAGTTTCTATGGCTAATAGTTCTATTTGTAAGGCAGTTGGGATTGGCTCAATCAAGATCAGGACACACGATTTTGTACACTAAATGAGGTTAGACATGTTCCACTTATCACTAAGAACTTGATATCTCTAAGTATGTTAGATAGTAAATGATTTTGGTTCAAAGGTGAAAGTGGAGTTCTAAATGTGTGCAAGGGTTCTGATGTTATTCTGAAAGGTGTCAAGAATGACACTTTATATTTTTGCAAGGTTTTACTGTCTCGGGTTCTGTTTCTGTTGCATCCTCAGAGATGCACAAGGATGATATGACTAAACTTTGGCATATGAGGTTTGGTCATATGAGTGAAAGGGGGATGCAGATTCTAGCAAAGGAGGATGATATTCTTAGAGGTCACAAGATCACGAGTCTTAACTTCTGTGAGCATTGTGTTTTTAGGAAACTACATCGCAACAAGTTTCCAAAGGCTATTCACATGACAAAAGACACACTTGATTATATCCATTCAGATTGTTGAGGTCCAGCTAGGGTTGAATCTATTAGAGGTCATATATACTTCTTGACAATTATTGATGATTTCTCAAGGATGACTTTGTTGTTTGTCATGAGAAATAAATGAGAAGCCTTTAGATAATTCAAAGAATTGAAAACGTTGGTGGAAAATTAAATTGGAAAGAAAATCAAAAGGTTGTGAACTAACAATGGTATGGAGTTTTGTTTATTTGATTTCAATCAGTTCTGCAAGGATGCAGGGATTGCTCGACATCACACGGTAAGACATACGCCACAGCAGAACGGTATAGCTGAAAGAATGAATAAGACATTACTGGAAAGAACAAGATGCATGCTCTATAATGCAAAGCTTGATAAAAGTTTTTGGGCAGCGACGGTGACTACACCATGTTATTTGATAAATCGTGGGCCTCACACCGGGATTAACTGCAAAATACCTTACGAGGTATGGTCTGGAAAATCTGCTAATTACTCGGGTCTAAAAGTTTTTGGTTGCACAATTTATTATCATGTCAGTGACGGTAAAATAGAGCCAAAAGCGAAGAAAGGAGTATTTGTGGGCTATGGAGATGGTGTAAAATGATACAAAATATGGTCTCCATCTGAAAAAAAGAGTTATTTTGAGTAGAAACGTCATCTTTGATGAGAACTCTATACTTAACTCTATTGAGAAATCTGTAGCAGAAAGTAGTAGTGCTAACAAACATGTGGAGTTAGAAACTACTTTACAAAAGGAAAAAGAACCCCATATTGAGGGTCAGATGCCAGAGTCTGAACAATTAGTTTCTCAACCATCTGAAGTTATTCATGAGAGTGTAGTTGAAGGTCGGTTAAGGATGATTGGAGTTAGACCACCTCAGAGATACGGTTATGAAGATATGGTTGGTTATGCACTATAGGTTATTGAGGAGGAAGTGAATACGTCTGTACCATCCACTTATAAAGAAGCTGTATCCGGGTTTGAAGCTGCGCAGTGGTTCACAGCAATGGGAGATGAGATGGAATCACTTCACAAAAATCATACTTGGGTGTTAGTCTCTTTGCCTACAGGGAGAAATGTTATTACCTACAAATGGGTTTTCAAGAAAAAAGGAAGGTATAACAGCTGTTGAAGGAGTCAAGTTTAAGGCTCGAGTTGTTGCAAGGGGGTTCAATTAGAAGGAGGGAGTAGACTATAACAAAATTTTCTCACCAGTAGTCAAACATACTTCTATCAGGGTGTTACTAGCAATAGTGACACATCAGGATTTGGAGCTCGAACAACTTGATGTGAAAACATCATTTCTACATGGAGAGTTAGAGGAACAAATATACATGACTCATCCTGAAGGTTTCCAAGTTCCAGGAAAGGAAAAGTATGTTTTCAAGTTGAAGAAGTCTTTATACAGACTTAAACAGTCTCCAAGGTAGTGGTATAAGAGGTTTGACAACTTTATGATGTCTCTTAACTACAAGAGGAGTGCATATGACTGTTGTGTGTACTACAACAAGTTGAAGAATGACTCATTCATCTACCCAGTCCTGTATATTGATGACATGTTAGTAGCAACAAAGAGAAAAATAGATGCTTAGAAGCTAAAAGATCTTCTAAATGCTGAGTTTGAGATGAAAGATCTAGGAGCAGCTCGGAAAATTCTAGGAATGGAGATTCTTAGAGATAGAGGCCAGGAGAAACTTTTCTTATCACAAAAAGGTTACATTGATAAGGTACTGTGAAGGTTTGGGATGTCATCAGCTAAACCTAT
Organism: Impatiens glandulifera; assembly: GCF_907164915.1. Taxonomy (NCBI): domain Eukaryota; kingdom Viridiplantae; phylum Streptophyta; class Magnoliopsida; order Ericales; family Balsaminaceae; genus Impatiens; species Impatiens glandulifera. The sequence continues at coordinate 110,615,905 of NC_061862.1, read as the reverse complement.
AGATACACCTTGTGCTGCTAATATTCATCTTACTATATTGTTTGCTCCTCAGACAGATGAAGAGAAAAAGTATATGACTCTAGTTCCTTACTTTAGTGCAATAGAGAGTATGATGTATGCTATGATTTGTACAAGACCAGATCTGGCACAGACAGTGAGTTTTGTGAGTAGATTTATGGTATAACCAGGGAAGGATTATTGGAAAGCTGTGAAGAGGATATTCAAGTATCTACGGGGAACTTTTTGATGTTGGTCTCATATATGGAGGTGATACACAATGTCTAATTACTAGGTATTCAGATTCTGATTATGCTGGAGACGTTGATAGTATGAGATCTATGACTGGTTATGTATTTACTCTTGGGGGCTCAGTTGTTAGTTGGAAAGCGACTCTGCAACCTACTGTGACTTTGTCTACAACAGAAGCAAAGTACATGGCATTAACAAAAGCTGCTAAAGAGGGAATATGGCTGAAGGACTAATTAGTGATTTGGGCTTACATCAAGATCAAGCAACTGTCTTCTGTAACAGTCTGAGTGCTATATGCTTAGCCAAAAATCAAGTTCATCATGAACGGACTAAGCATATTGACGTGCGATATCATTTCCTAAGGACTGAGAAGAGGATAAAAGTGAAAAAGGTAGGAATTGCTGACATTCCTGCTGATATATTCACCAAGTCAGTTCATCATATCAAGTTCCAACATTGTTTGGACTTGCTTAACGTCAGAAACTGTTAGTTTCTCTAAGGGCAACTTTAGAAGAGAGAGAGATAGAGAAGATTGAACATCTGGGCATTGACTAATGCATCTAGGCCATCTGTGCATTGAATAATGCATTTGGGTCATCTGGGCATTGACTAATGCATCTGGGCCATCTGATATTGACGAATGCATCTGAGCCATCTAGTATTGATTAATACATCTAGGTTATCTGGTATTGACGAATGCATTTGGGCCATCTAGTATTGATTAATATATCTGGGCCATCTGACACCTACGAGTGCATCTGGGCCATCCGGCACCGATGAGTACATCTGGGCCATCCGACACCGGCGAGTGCATCTGGGCCATTCGGCACCGGCGAGTGCATCTAGGCCATCTGACATTGACGAATGTATTTGGGAGATCTGTGCATTAACTAATGCACCTAGGACATCTGAGAGAATTCAAGTCAAGGTGAAGATTTGTTGAATAGACTTGAATAGTTGGGCCTTCTTAATGGGCCAACCCAATTATCTATTTGTTAGGGTTTCTATATTAGGTGTTCAGGGGACCGAGTGTTATATAAACTCGTGTTATAACCCTAATTTGTTATATCATCTATGTAAATAATCTTCTCAATAATAATCTCTCTCTTCTGGGTGGACGTAGTCAAGTTCTATTTTGGTGAACCACGTTAAATCTCTGTTCTTTTTATTGTTTACGTCATTCTCACGCGTTCCGTTCTAAAATAGTTTTCTAAATTTAGAGATATTTGATCAATTACACTTTTACAAATTTACTATTTTAATTTTATTACTTTATATAATTTGACAGAAATAAAGTAAATTTATATAAAAAATTCTATAATTGATTAGGTAAATATTATTTTTTTAGTGTTATTTGTTTATTATTATTTTTAATTAATTTTATATTTAATTATATAATATAATAATAATAATATATATAACTAATATTCTTTTAAAATAAATATTTACAATTTCAATAAACTAATAATTATACATATTTTTAATTATAAAAAAACTTTAAATAAACCACTTGATTTGATTTGAAACCACATAGAAGTTATTATGATGTAACCATCCACCTCCATCGTGATGGATCAATTTTATACACATCTAGAACTATTTTCCTGTATAACTTATAATCCCTGAATATCCAAAATATAACGTCATTAGCATGAAAAAAAGAAATAAAAGTATGAGTAGTAGTAGTAGAAAAAAAGATTTTTTACTTGTTTTTTCGATCAATCAAAATACGGCACGTTATTTTTTTCAAATTTCCTTTCATATCATTTCTCAGTTGGTTCGATGCTACCAGTACAAGCATTGCCTGTATCCACTAAGGGAACGCCACTTGTACAAAGAGAAAAAAAAATCAACAAATAAAAAGGGTGATGCTTCACTCTTGTGTATATGTGTCACTTTATGAGTGAGATACAAACACTATAGGTAAGCTTTTCTAAGAAGTTACTATCCCCTCGGGAAGCATAAGATAAGATTTGTATGAAAGAGATTTCGTTGAACCCTTTGACTCTGTTGACTCTGAAGCTTCTTTTCTCGATTGATAGAAGGACGGATTAGAAATAGTGTTTTGAACCTTGCTCGCACAAGTGAGATGACTGCCTGTGTGGTAGCGACCGATAAGCACCTAATCTATTAAGTGGGGTGCATCTACTGGGAAAGCGTCCAACTCAACATGTTCGATGCTAGTTACATTTGATAGGGAGGGCCTAGCCATTTTTTCCCTAAGAAGAGGGTTGGTCTTCTGAACCTTTCTTTAGTCAATAGGGCGAGTTATTTCATTCCTCTCTTTCGTATATGACTCGTTCACTCGTGTGAGTTTAGAAAGTCTCTTCCTTCAGGTCAGGGATTGAGCTAAGGTAAACAATTTCTATTATTATTATTTTCTTAAGTCTTGTACATTTGGAATGAGACTCCATCTTTCTACTGCTAATTTAGAAGGTCTTTTTCTTTTTTCTAGATAGTTTCGTTCAACTTACCAATGCTAATGAAAAAAAATAGGGTTTTTGTCTTTCTTTGTTCGACTTACAGCTTAGACTATCAACTCAAGCTCCTTCTCGTAAGATCCCCCAGAAATGTCGGAGATCTGAGCGCATTAAATCAGTATGTAGCTAGATTAGATACGGAAAAACTCATAGAAGCTCTAAGTGCTGCTAGCCAAGATACAAGAGAAAGAAATACAAGTAGAAAAATAGTAAGGATAACATCAAAATAACCTCATTTCTCTTACGCAAATTTACATGATTCATATTTACCTGATTCATAATAAGGATTAAAGAATATTCAATATAAACTAAGCCTTGTCTTAAACAAGACCATCGATAAAAATAAGTTATAATTCAGGATGACAATTTAAAATTGTCATGCGAAAACCAATCAGAACCGAACTGATTTGTATGGTTTTTTCCCGCTTTGACTGGGGATTGGGGAAAACCAAAAATATGTTGACCGGGATTCGAGACGAAGATAGTATTTACATGCCTCACAACAATTCTCGAACCGATAAAATATAATTATATTTTTAATGATAATATATTAATCAATAAAATCATTACTTTTTTCTTTTTCATTAAAAAAATCTTTATCTTCACATTATTTCTCATTCTTCTCTTTACTTTTTACTCTTTACATTTTCATTTTCCTATTCTTGTACTTGCTTTCTCATTATATTTTTTCTCTTCCTCTAGAATTTTTTTATAATTTTGGTTACATCTTCTTTCTTCTGCATACATATTTGATTTTCTTTTGTGATCTATTTTTCATTCTATTTTGCATACATCTTTTCTTTACTAATATTAATATGAACAATATTGTCATCACATCTTTTCTCTTCTTCTATCTTCTTCTTTAATAACCTTTGTTACATCTTCTCTTGACTTGACGATATTTTTAGTTTTAGATCAGTTTAGTTAGTTTGTTTCTTTATAAATAATTAGTTTAGATCACTATTATTTTGTATTATTTAAGTACGATAATTTTTTTTTACTATTATATTCATGTATAGTATTTTATTGTTCCTCAAATAAAAAATGGTGTTGCAGTTGCCAGGTTATTTTTCAAATAAAACAAAAGAGGAAATTAGTAATCTAATGTTTTTTTTTAAATAAGGTGAAATGCTTTTATTATTATTGTTTAAGAAGTATGATACTTCATTTACACTTTAATATACTTTAATATGTGTTAGTTTGATTAATGATAATTATTTTTAATTTGATTAATGTATTTGTATGATATAAATATTGATAATAGGTATTTAATGATAACAAATATTAAGAATTTATCGAGCAATAATACTTATAATTCAACAAATCATATAGAGCTCGATAATTCAATCACAACACCTAAAACAATTTCTGAAAGTACGACAAATATTTCCAATTGTTTAGAAAGGAGAAGAAGTGTTGTTTGGAATTATTTTGAGATTGTAGATATCAATAGAGTTAAAAAGGTAAAATGCAAATATTCAACTTGGGAGGTGAATAAAAAATAGAATTTGTCACCTACATGACCACTTTAATCGTTGTCTACAAGGACCCAATTGTTTAGGTTTAAGACAACAAGTTTTGACACACTTTATCTAAAGATGGTAAACAATATATTGGAAACTACATTTTTGATAAGGATGGTGTTAGAAGAGAACTGTCAAATATGATTATCATGCAAGAATGTATTAAGAAATACATTAAGAAGTGACATTTTGGATTTAGAAAATTATTGGGTCTTCTACAACCACGGTTTAAGGTTTCATTGAGAAATACATTAAGAAATGACATTAAAAATTTGTGGATATGAAAAAACTAAAATAATATATATGATTGACAACAATGCCAATAGAGTTGCATAACATCTTATATGTAGACAACTAGCAAAAAAAAAAAAAAAAAGGATGCATGAGATTTACAACACACTTTATTGACCAACATTACAAAATCGAACATTGATGTAATATTTCAGTTTTTATTTATAATTATTTTTATTTATTTGGGTTCTAATTCATTTAACATTTAAACCTACTTTATTTTATTTGTAGATTCATTTATGTACCATGTCCGCATACTAAAGATAATATTTCTCAAATTTTGTTAAATTGTCTGATGGATTGGAATATTGACACAAAGTTATCCACTATAACTTTGGATAATTGTTCAACAAATTACGTTTCAATGAATTTTATGTGTTGTTGTGTTCACATATTAAACTTAATGTTGAAATTTTAAACTAATTCATAATTTTTTATTCATAAATGGAAATGAGAATTTGGGTAAATAAAATCAAATAAAATTCACACGAAATTCAAACGTGAATTAAAGTGAAATTTGTTCCAAATAATTAAATTATTATAATTAATTTATTAATTATGTAATTAACATTTAATGGCTTGAAGAACAATTATTAAATTAAATATATTTAATTTTCTTGATTGTCATTGTAACCTTTATGATATTACTACTATCAATTTATTAGCAATTTAGAAAACCATGTAACGTGTATTTTCTAATGAAGAGAAAATGCAAAGGTAGATGGAGAGACAATCAAGGTCAGTCGTTGGATCAAAGATTAATGGTTGATTTTATTTCTATGAAAGTCTATCTTTTCAACAATATAAAACCCCTCATCTCTAATCTCAAACCACTATATCATTTTATCTTTTCTCACTCTAGAATTCTAAAAGTCATCTCCTTAATTTGTGAGTAATCTTTGAGTTATTCGCTCGATATTTTCCGTTAAAACCCGATGATAGTTCAGGTATATTGGTCAAGTTCGATGCGTAGTTATTTTAGTACAGAATCACTACTAGATTCGTTTTACCCTAAGAGACAAGCATCTGCGATAAGCTCCAACACAAACGAGAGACTGTTTCAAAGGAAATGTGTTAAGCACATGCCTCGAATCAACACCTCAAATTTGGTGATTTTGTTCTTCGTATATTTAATTTTATTTAATTTATCTATAACATCATATGTATATATATTTTTCTGTTGATTTAAAGACAAGACTACTAACAATCTTAAAACAATATCATTGTGCTAAACTATTTAGTAATTTTCTCTATCGAATTTTATTGTCTTTAATGTTTCAGAAATACGAGTTGTGATGTTACAAAAAAGATGATGAATGTTGCTTGAAGTATGAAGTCGATTCTAAATCCTTGAAAAAAAGTGCCAATGGTTATTGTTTAATAATGATAAACGTTAAAAAGGTAGTATGGTCACTATATTCTTTATATATATATATAATACTAAGATAATATATATATAATTTAATTAGTATAGGAAAGAAATTGAAAAGTTAATTAGCTTTTTATTTTCAAAAAATTAATGATGATTATAATATATTAATATTCATTAAAATTAATTATAATTATAATTCAAACATATGGTTTCAGTTTAATAAAAAATTGATATTGTGTTTGTTAACTAAGGAGAAAATAAAATCTAATTATAAATATAAATAGTCTCATATATTACTTTTTTTATGATATTAAGATATTATTTTTTAAATGTAATATATTCATTGTTTATTGACAGAGTGAAGTGAAAGAAGAAGAATATATTCTTCTTAATAAAGAAAAAAGTCGTAAAAGCCGTATAACAAAGAAAGAGCGCATTGGTGTAGTGGTTTGAAATTCGGATGTAGGAGTATGATGTGTAAGGTCCCCAATTCAAATGTCATTTTAGTCAATGATTTCTTTTGTATAAATCTGATGTGTTATAAAATGACTATAGTCATTTATGTTGGAACCATTCAAATTTTTTGTGTATAAATTATGAGATAAATGAATAACAATGATTTCTTGATAGAATTTAGACTAGTTAAAATGAATTTAGTCATTATTAATGTTTAAACCATTCCAATTTCTTGTGTATAAATTATGAGATGAATGGATAGTTAATGATTTCTTAATAGAAATCAGACTAGTTAAAATGACTTTAGTCATTGATGTTAGAGATGAATGTGGTAGTCAATGTTTTTTTTTATAGATATCAGACTCCTTAAGATGACTCTATCGATCCATTGATGTTGAAGATGAATGGATTAGTTAATAATTTCCTTATAGAAATTAGACTCTTTAAAATGACTTGAGTCATTGATGTGAAAATCATTCTAATTTCTTGTGTAGAAATTATGAGATTAATGAGATCGATAACGATTTCTTATAAGAAATCTGATTTGTCAAAATGACATTAATCATTATTGTTCACATCATTATAATTTCTTATGTAAAAAATTATGAAATGAATTGGGAATCCTAACTATTTCTTATGTAGAAATATAATTTGTCAAAATGATGTTATCATTCATATTTTGAAATATTTTAAATTACTCTATAGAAATTATGTGATTAATCATGACATAAAATGAAGGTCATATGTATAATGAGATTAAATAAGCTGTTTTTGTTAGAACTTATTCTAATCATGCATTTAAAGAGACACGACTATGTTAGTCGAATTTGTCTTCGCAAGAATTGTCTCGTTGAGAACAATCTATCCAGATTTATTTTGAGCATTCATAGTCGCTTCACGTCGATTATTGTTCAAAATATGACAATGTAAGTGCTTCGATTAAGACATGAAATATATTTGTAGTTATATTTAATTTGATTATATTTATAAGTGATTATTATAAATCATGTATATTAGATAATAATATAATAATTCATGTTCATTCATAATAAGTATGATTATCTAGACATTTATATACATATATAAATAAAGATTTATTTTCTATCTATTTTATTATAATAGATAAATTTGAAAATTTTCACAAAATTATGTGTTATTTGATTGACAAAAATTTGTTATAAAAAGTTAAAAATTATCTAATTAATTAAAAAATGAATAATTGACGACATGAATACTTATTTATATAATTACTTATTCTAATTGATTGTAATAATTAATATTCTAATTAATTATTATGTATTTTATAAAGTTATTTTTAATGATAAATAAAATTATATATATATATATATTTTTTAATAATATACGAAATATTATTTATTTGATTATGTTTCTAAGTTATTGACTATGTATACGTGTGTGTGTGTGAATATAGTAGTTTTTGTCCGTGGTGACTAAAATTTAAGAAGCATATTTATATATATGGATATATTAATTCTGGTTTAATATAATATATTTGTTATACATTGTTCAATTGTATCATTAAGACTCACTTAATTTGATAGTTTTGAAATCAAATAATTACAAGGAAAGTCTTGTTTGATTTGAGAATAACGTGGAAAATATTTCGATATTACGGGATGCAAATGTATAACCAAAAATAAATGTTTAAAGGACTTTATTAAAAGATGTTTGAACTATTATGATTTCTTTTATAGAAATCATGAGATATGATGAATATTTATTTGATTAAATATTTTAATTTATTATATAGAGATTAAGTGAAGAATGATTTATATATGAATAAACATTCTAATCTATTATATAAAAATTATGTTTTATTCAATTAAATATTTATAATATAGTTATCTTATTCATTGTATGATAAGTATAACAAACAAATTTTGTAAAAGAATTATGTGGCAATTTTTTGATTAAAAAATCATTTATTTAAATCATATAAATGTGTGTAATTTAAAAAAGGTTACCAACACGAATGTGGAGCAAATATTTTTATTGATAATAAAATAAAAATAATTTTGTATATTATGATAAATAAAAATAATAATTTATTGTTAGAGAAATATGTTCTTTACAAAAGATAAAGTTACGCAACTTTATAAAAAGAAATAAAATAACAAGAAAATGTCTTGTTTATATTTGAAGAGTTGGGGCTCAAATCGATATTTTAAATTTGAGGGTTTTGAAAAACAAAAAAGTGTCATATTTTTGACATTACTTTCATAAAAAAATTGAAGAACCAATGTCTTCAAAAAGATTTTGTGAAATAATTGAAAAGAAAGTTTATAAAGTCTTGATAACTTATAGCAAATTTTATAATAAATATATATGAAAATTATATCATACTCTCATTAAAAAGGGGATGCGACAATTATATACATTATGAAGACAATGAAAATGATTTCATTACGTGTCTTTTGTACGATATTTTTATTGTTGAAAACTACAATAAAATGATTAAATCCATTAAGATTGTAAAATGCAATACACGAAATATCATGTTGTTATCAAATGATATATTGATATTTTATTAAATAAAAAAATTTACGTCTAAAAGTGAATATGTTTACACTTAAAAGTGCAATCTACGTATAAAAAGCTTCTAAGAAAATTATGATTGATAGATTGAACGTTATAATCTATATTTTTAAGTATGTTGAAAAATAAAATATTTTATGAAAAATATGTAATTGCTTACACGAAGACAGAATAGTTCAAAGACATTTTTTCTACTAGTTAGCCAAGTAAACAATATTTTTCATAATATATATATATATATATATTTAAATGGTAAACATGTACAAATGACTATTATTAGAAGATAATCTAAGAATATCTAAGAATGTATCAACAAAATTTCTAATCATTGTGATAGTAATTTAAATTTGGACAATATTAGAGTCAATGACAAGTCTAGACATACACGTCTTAGAAATAATGTCATTAGACTATACTCTCTAATGAAGTTATCAAATTTTACTATGTAAGTCAAACATAAAAATATGGATCTACTAAATAAATTATTGAATAGAGTTATTTTGAAGTCATTTGAGACATTAGTCTACTATAAGTTGGTATAAAGGAAACCCAACCTATGTAGACTAGAGATCCCAAGAACTAGGTTCAATAGGACAACATAATTATAATGATTTGGAAAGTTATTTTTTATGATTAATCTTATAACGAAACAATATATATTTTGACAAGGATAATCATATCACTTTTAATATTTTTTTGTGAGCAAAGAGATCACCTATGTGAGGGAGAAGTGTGACTGCTTTGAAAGAATTGCACGACTCAATTCTAGACCCTCTCATAGAACTAGACGAGTGTTCCGTGGACAAAACGGACACAACCATGAAAGCTTGACATGTATCAGGGTGAATTCTATGTGAAAGTGTGTAATTATTTTCACAAATGATAGAATAGTTCAAAGATATCGAGTCTACTAATCATCTAGTAACGTTATATATTTTCAAAAGGGAATGTTCAAAGGGTTTACCCCTACTTATCTTATGTAGAATTCAACTGTTGAACCGTTCACTAGGTTAATCTTTCAATTTCCATTAATGTGGGGGATTTTTGGAATTTTAAACTAATTCATAAATTCCATTAATGAATGGAAATGATAATTTGGATAAATAAAATCAAATAAAATTCAAACGAAATTCAAACAAAATTTAAACGTGAATTAAAGTGAAATTTGATCCAAATAATACTAGTGGAAAAGTAGCCTTTGGTAACGAAGCTTAGTAACGACGCTATAATGCCCTTACTGATAATTTTTATTATTAACGATTACATTAAACCGTTACTGTTATTAAGATATCAGTAATGGCTATATTAAACCGTTACAAATACTCGTGTTTTAATATTTTTTTTCGAATTAAGGGTATCAGTAACGATTTTTTCAATAACCGTTACTAATATGCCTTTAGTTTGAATTTTATTAAAGGAATATCAGTAACGATTTTGAAGGGAAATCGTTACTGATAGAGTATTGGTAACGATTATTCTCAAAACTGTTATTAATATGTGTCCTTGCATTTCATCTTTACAAGGGGTATCAATAACGATTTTATCAATAACTGTTATCGATATGCCTTCAGTTTGAATTTTATTAAAGACATATTTGTAATGGTTTTGAATGGAAACCGTTAAAAATAGTGTATTGGTAACGGTTATTCTCAAAACCGTTACTGATATGTGTCCTATCATTTCATCTTTAAAAGGGGTATCAATAACGGTTTTATCAATAACCGTAACTGATATGCCTTCAGTTTGAATTTTATTAAAGACATATATGTAACGGGTTTGAAGGGAAACTGTTATAAATAGAGTATTGGTAACAATTATTCTCAAAACCGTTACTAATTTGTGTCTTGTTGTTTCATCTTCACAAGGGGTATCAGTAACGGTTATTGATAAAATCGTTATTGATATTGATTTAACATCAATAACGGTGTATCTAAAAACATTACCAATACTCAAATAAAGCCTAATTGCGTCGTCCTCTTCTTTCTTTTCCTTCTTTCTTTCTTCTCTTCTTCTCTCTCCGCTCCCGCTCCCGTTCCGCAATCAAGCCATCGTCACCGCCGCCAAGAGTTGAAGTTCATCGTCGTCGTCGCCGCCAAGGGTTGAAGTTGATCGTCGTCGCCATCGGTTTATTTATCTGCTCTGCTACCGTCGTCGCCCTCTACTACCGTCGTCTCCCTATGTTGCTGTCGTTCAAGTAAATCCTTAATCTTCAAATTACTTCAATCAATTCCAATCTAGGCTATAAATGTTATATATTTTTGATTGTTTTTCAATCTTAGGCTATAAACTTCACTTTTCTTCTTACTTTCATTAACGGTTCACATTGATTTGTGCAATTTTAAGTTTGAAGGTTCCATTACTGCTGATTGAAGTTGTTATTGTTTCCGCCAGTGCCTTTCGTCAATATACAGGTTAGTCTTTAAATCATTGTTAGATTATACATTTCTTAACTGTTAAAATATATTATATATAGCATTGTTAGATTAATAGATTATTTTTATGTTAGATTATTGATGTTAGGTTAATGGATTATTAATTTGTATGTTAGGTTAGATTATTGGATTATTGAATGATATGTTTGATTAGTTAGATTGATATATTATTTGATGTTAGGTTAAATTATTGAATTGTTAGGTTAAATTATTAGATTGTTGGTTTATTTGATGTTAGTAGATTAAGTTAGATTATAGCATTGTTAGAGTATTGGATTGTTAGATTAAGTTAGATTATTTAAATGTTAGATTAATAGATTGTTGGATTATTGGATTGTATATGTTGATTAGGCTATGATAGTGTATTGAATTATATGTTAAATTATTGGACTAGTTAGGTTTATGAATAATTTAGAAACAATATACTTTATTTGACATAGTAATATTTTGTCTAGTCCTAATGGAAGTCCCTCACAAAACATGGATGACTATACTTCGTACCGATCCAAAATATATTGAAGGGGTTGACGAGTTCATAGAATTTTCTAAAAGGTCTACGAGTAGATCATCAATTGCATGTCCTAGTGTAAGGTGTACAAATCAAGTATATGAGAATAAGACCGTCGTTAGATCTTATTTGATTGTATTCGGCATAAGACAAAATTATGGTTTTTGGTATTTTCACGGTGAAAATAGAATTGAACGTCAGAATGTAAATGTTGTTAGTGAGAATCTGGAGGAAGATGAATCAGATGATGATTTTGAAGATGAACCGATCAATGTACCCCCAAATAACGAGAGTAATATAATGGAAGATGAACCTGTTGACGTTTGTGAGGATCATCTAATGGAAGATATTATTGCTGATTTGTACTCTAATATCAATAATGATAATGAACATTCGCGTGAAAATGAGCATCCCTTTAATTATGTAAGACGTTTTACTAATTGTTGGACGATTCGAAACTACATTTATATGAAGGTTCTCACATTTTCAAAGCCTCATCTCTTCTTAAACTTCTTCACATAAAGAATGTATGTTAGTGGAGAAACACGTCATTTGATTTGTTGTTGAGTTTATTGAAGGAGGAAATAGTACCAGCTCATCATCAGCTACCAAATTTGTATTATGAGTGCAAGAAATTCATTACAGACATGGGTTTATCGTACAAAAAAATTGATGTGTGTAAGAATAATTGTATGCTTTTTCGTAAAGAAGATAAGAATTTGTAGCAATGTAAAGTCTGTGGACTTTCTAGATGAATATCAATAAATCTAGTGGTGCAATTCGAACAAAGGTGAATGGTAAGTATATACCCAATAAGGTGATGCGGTATTTTCCATTAAAATCGAGGTTGCAAAGATTATACATGTGTTCCAAAACTGCTCCATGCATGACTTGGTATAAAGATAATAATCTCGAAGATGATGTGTTGAGGCATCTTACTAATTCAATGATATGGAAGATCTTTGATAACTTGTACCCAGATTTCTCAACAGAACCTCGAAATGTGTGACTTGGTTTGGCAAGTGATGGTTTTCAACCCTTTGCTAACGGAAAAACATCATACAACATTTGGTGAGTTAGTCTCATCCCTTACAACGTCTCTCCCACCACATGTATGGACAAAAGCAATTTTCTTCTATCAATGCTAATTACAGGACCAAAAAGTCTCGAAGATTTTATTTACGTGTTTCTTGAGCCACTTATTGTAGAGTTGAAAGAATTGTGGCATACCGGTGTGAAGACATACGATACTAGCAGATCACAATATTTTAACTTACGGGCAACTATTATGTGGACTATTAATAATTATCCGGCATATGCAAACTTGTGACACCAATAAATCCCTGTTACTCTAATTAAGGTTAAACTATTTCTATTAAGGGTTTACTTGTATATTTTCTTATAAACATTGCATTCTATATTAGCAACTATCATGACACCTAAAAGAGGAGTAGGTAAGGGTTTTGGCAGCCAGCTAACAGACCTTGTGTAGAGGACCGAGGAGCATTCAGATGACCCTTTAGCATTACTTGACTTTATCGGGGACCTTGATTTGGCCGATATAATAGGTAGTGATGACGATATGAACGTTGATAGTGTACCAAACACTTACCTCGATGATGATGAGATAAAGTCCCGTCTGAGGAGCAAGATGGAGGTATCGGTGTTTGATTACATATTTTGTTATGATTCTATATAACTTTGTGTTTAATTTTAGGATCTTCTTTGAAGAGGAGACGGGGTAAGAATAAAAATACAACAGTTGGTAGGTTATAGGTAGGGAAAAAGATGACTCTTCATTTTAACCTGATAGATGGTAAGTCAATGTGCGAGAATAGGACAGCGTGGTCAAGGCATATTGGGAGTGTCATTCGAGACTCCAATGCACCATCTCACATGACCTTACGTTGGACGGACTTGAGCTCAACACAACTAGATCACATATGGATGGCTATCATGGTTAGTTATTATTTTTGATTTATTAATCACAATCTATAATTGTATTTTAATATTAAGTTGTTGACTTTTCAGGATCCTTTCGAGGCTGTGGGGGAGGACATTAACACTTATCGCCGTCAAGGGCCACATCACGCAAAACAATTATAGGATAGATGTTGTTGTCAATGGAAAACCATGTACATTAGAGCTCATGAAGGTGACGAGGCAACGATTAGGGCCAATCCCCCTCCAGAGATCACCTTTAGTGATTGACATTATCTTCTTGATCGTCGCTTTTTTACTCCGGAGTTTAGGGTAAGTTTATATTTTTTTAAAGATCCATACAATAATAATTTATTAAAAAAAATATTTTCTTATTTGCATAAATAAGTAATGTGAATTCGAGTAATAGGTCGCATGTTGTGTACAAGAATCATGCGGGCAACATCTCATTTTCTCAAGTCGAGAGGCAAATGGTGCGTTTATCATTGAATACGAAGTTTCTAATGTTATTACTTTTTTATTATAATGTCAATTATTAAATTTGTACGGGAGAAGACTACAGGAACCTCACCAAATTTTACTGACTTATTTCTCCTCACTCATACAAAGAAACCAACTCTGCAAGATCCAACTCCGGAGATCCCCCTTATTATTCAAGAAAAAGTGGTAAGTCTGTAATAAAATGTAATTTGTATTTGTATACTGCATTGCGAACTGCTATAGAAGAAGACCCGAGTAGGAATGAGTTGTAGTTGACTAAGTACGCGTTCGGGTCTTAGGGACATGGGCGAGTCGTGGATATGGGCTTAGGTGTCACACCTACATCTTTTAGAGCAGATGCTCGTGGGGGTTCTTCCACTCCGCATAGTGACACGCAATAGATCCGTGAGGAAAACCAGGCTTTATAAGAGGAGATGCGGAAAAAACAAGAGGAGTGTGATGCTGAGAGACTCCAGTCACGGAGAGAGCATGAGGAAGAACTAAAAGAGCGTGAGGAATCACTAAAGGAGCGTTAGGAAGCACAAAGGGAGAGACAACGATCAATGCAAGAGCGTGATCAACTGTGGAATGATATGATCGAGATGAGGGAGCAGATGACCTTCATATTATCCATGTATCCCGGTACCTCTCGCCCTCCACATCCCCTGCCCCTCCCACTAAAGATGATCCCACTAGAGATGCCCCACCCACTTGAGGGAATGATATGTGGTTTTTGAATTCTAGTTAGTTTATAGTTTATTTGGATTGATGAATGGATGATTGTGGTTTATGGATTGATGATTGTGGTTTTCGAATTATATTAATTGTTTTGGATTATTATTGTTTATATAGGTACAAAATATGAAATATTCAAAAAAACAAAAAAATGATTATGTTTTTTAGTAACTGTATTAATCTTGAAAAAATTGTTACTAATATTATATTAGTAACAATATTATGTATAAGAAAACTGTTACTATTAATATATTAACGATATTAAACATAAGAAAATTGTTACTATTAATATATTAGTAACGGTATTAACCATAAGAAAACCATTACTATTAATATTTCAGTAACAATATTAAACATAAGAAATTCATTACTATTAATATATGAGTAACAGTATCAAACATTAGAAAACCATTACTAATACTTTATCAATAACCATTTTACTTTTGTTAAAGCCCTTACTGATGTTAATATCAGTAACGGTTGTGTAGCCGTTACTAATATGAGTTTCAATAACGGTTTTTTGAAAACCCTTACTAATACTAGAAGAGTATAGTAACGCTCGTTTCTGTAACGAATGGTAACGACGATAAATGTCGTTATAGAATATCATTAGTAACGGTTTGAAGGGCTTTTAGTGATGACTTTCGTCCTTACGAATACTCATTTTTTTACAATCAAGGCTAGTGGAGCGACGAGAGCCAAAAAACCCTACGCGAACCTTATTGAAAAAGCCCCTTACTCTAGAACAAGCCATTAGTTATAATAAGCTGACATATCTTATTCTGTCCTTTTACCCATAAAGCTCTATTGTTTTTGCTATCGACTGAAGTAACTCGCCAGTGCTATCTCTTCCCGCTAAAGCTTTCCCAACAAATCAACTAGATTTAATATCCTGCCCTTTAGGTATTTAGTCTTTTAAGATGGATCTTTATCTTCATGTCATCTAGTAACCCAAATTAAGTAGGTTTCGAATAATTGAACACAATTATAGGTACATTTAACATGCATTTTCACCTTTGGTTTGGATAGACTAAATTCAAGAAAGGAATGTCGCCACTCCTGGAATCAATAAGAAAACTAGTGTCAAGTTTTAGATTAGTGAATAAATCAAAACGAAATACTATTCGCTTCGAAGTGGATGACTACCTATATTAGAATGAGGATTCAATATCCACTCATGTGACACCCCTTCTGTTCACTGGATAAGTAAGCTAAAGAGTCAACAAATATTTGTTTGCTTCGGGTAAGCGCATTGGAAAATGGGTTTTAGGATGCAGTCGTGGATGCAGTCATGGAAAAGAATAAGGTTTATTACCCCAGCCTAGGAAGTTTTAGCACAACGAAATCATGGAGACGCAACCTTATTTTGAAATAACTAGAGCTTTGGCCTATGTTGGAGTATGTGGAGAAACGCCTTCTTCGGGTGTAATTAAATTATTATAATTAATTTGTTAATTATGTAATTAACATTTAATGGCTTAGAGAACAATTATCAAATTAAATATATTTAATTTTGTTAATTGTCATTGTAACCTTCATGATATTATTGCTATCAATTTATTAGCAATTTAGAAAATTATTTAGCGTGTATTTTTTAATGAAGAGAAAATGCAAAGGTCAATGAAAAGACAATCAATGTCTGCCGTTGGATAAAAGATTAATGGTTGATTTTATTTTTGGGGTAATATTGATCTAATGTAGTATATATTTTGATTTATAGCCCATTCAGACAAATTGTTCTCACATTTCATATTAAGATGTTTATCGTTGTTGGTAGTTTAGTCTCATTTTATGACCCAGCCAAATGAGATGATGTGATGCATTTAATATTTTCGAGAACCTTTTGGATAAATATTTGTGTTAAAAAAGTTAGAAGTTGAAGTTTCATTTCTCACATATGATTAATAACTTGATGTCATGTCATATATCATTGACTCATACGCATTTGGTCTTTTATTGTAAAAAAACAATGGCCATTTCCGTAGATAATTGAATATATTCCATTTCTGAATGGGTTCCATGAATCCATACTTAATTAAATGTCTATGACACAAATCAAACGTAATTAATTTTTGAATACGACATTTTATGCAAGGTCACCTAATTTTTTTACCATCCATATAACCAAGTTAGGATGTGGTAAATGAAATAAGCTCTTGTAAACTTTGTAAAAATTCTTCCATGCATCCATATTTTTTAAAGAATTTTTTTATACATTCAAATCTGATAAGACCTTATTTGTATTTATAAGAATAATCTACCTTATATATATATATATATGATAGATAATTAAGAATAATATATATTTATATATAAATGAAAGATAGAGTTTAGAGAAATAGTTACCTTGAGGTTATATATATAAAGTAATTGAAGCTCTTGATGTTGTTGATCAAATGATGAACATCGTTTAAAAGTTCGCATAAAGAAGAAAGTGAATAATGTGAATGAAGTGAAGAAAGTGAAGACAATAAGTTCATAGAGGTGAATAGATAAACAAATAAATGAGTTAGTTGTTATTAAAAATATTAAATATAGAGTAAATGACGAGTAAATATATAAATATATATATATATGCAAATAATAGAATATCGACATTGGTATAACTACTACAATATTGCGATTATATATACCTATTGCAAGTAATGTTGTACACAAAAATGAGATCTTAACCAAGAATTATTTAATGAAAATATTATTCAATTCGCAACCTTTGTTGCGACAATGACCAATAAAGGAATTGTTAGATTTATTGCAATGTTGCGATAAATATTATTTATTACAAATAAGGTTGAACACACAAATATGAAATTTTTATCGAGAGTTAAAAATTAATTACTGAAAATGTTATTCGATCTGCAACGGTATTCGCAGCAATGTCAATAGAGTAATTGTTATAATTATTTCAGTTTGGCGATGCATATTATTTATTAAAAAAAGGTTAAACACAAACGGAAAATTTTTATAACGTCATTCAATCTACAATTTTTAACGCAGCAATAGAAAATAGTAAAATTGTAAATAATATTGCAATGTGGCGATGAATATTATCTAATGCAAATAGCATTGCACACACAAACATGAGATTTCTACTCGAGATATCAAAATTAATTACTAAAAATGTCATTTATTCCGCAGTGTTATTCATAAAAATGGACAATACCGAAATTGCAAACAATATTGCAATGTGACGATGAATATTACCTAATACAAATAACATTGTACAAATAAAAAGGAGATTTCTATATAAGAGTTGAGAATTATTTACTAAAAATATCATTTTTCTCCAACGTTATTTACAACGATGAGCAATAGCGAAATTGCTGAGAATATTGCAACATGGCGATAAATATTTCCTTAATACAAATTCAGTTGCACAGATAAAATGAGAATTAAGAATAAAGAATAAAGGATATCATTATATATGAAATTTTGTGTGTAACTTTCCAACATCCAAATTGACTGTAAAAATCAATGACCCGTCCTACTATATTTTTTAATTAATTAACATTCATTTAGTATAATAAAACCCAAAAATCTTAACAATAACATCATGCATTACAATTATAAATTAATACCGAAAATATGTTCCAAAATAACATTTATACAACCCTTAAAAGAAAAAAAAAATAATAAACAATTGAACTTAATGAGGCCAATAAAGCATTCATCCATGACCTTCTTTTTCTTGCTTCCGGAGAGCATTTCGGTTCATCCCTACTTTTGTCATTGAATTTTCAGTCAAACTGACCTACCACAGAGTCTATAAGATCATTTTCTACCAACATCACATCTTTTATCTAAGAAATGAATAAAGCACAATGATATAGTAATCATATCTTCAATGAGAAATTGCATTTTACCATATGTAGTCGGATGACCCGTTGGTGCGAGGAGCCTCGATAGGAGCAACTACATTATTTGTAGTCCTCACCTCCATCTTAGCCTTCAGATTCTTAATCTCAGCTCAAGATATTGTAGCAACCTAGCCCTTCACCATGTGCAGCTCCAAGGTGGTTTCATCGGTGTCTGTCGACATATCGATCTCCTCCTCGATTGTTAAGTCATAAATTGAAACAAAATTGTTGTTTGCTATCGACCGAGGTAGCGACTTAAAATGTCGTGCACTAAGAACTAGAGAGATTGTATATTGAATGTATAGACACCATTTGATGGATTTGTTAAGAATGAAAGAGTAAATGAAGAATACTGGGAAACAAAATGAAAAAAAAATGGTGGGGTGGGTGAGATAAAAATTGAAAACGAGATAAATTAATTTAATAAGAATCGTAGCTAATTTTGCAAGTAAGGTTTACTAATATTAGGAAAAAAACTAGTTTAGTAAAAATTTTAATATTTTAATGCAAAATAAATTAAAAATAAATTATGAATACTTCAACAATAGTTAACAACCAATTAAATATGATTGTAATTTAGTTTGCAATGATATTTTATCACTGAATTAATTTTAAAAAGATTAACTATCAGTGTTAATGTAATATATATATATAACCAATTTAATTGTCAAAATTATCAAAATTACTTCAAAATTATGTTTACAGCTTTTATAGCATAACCAATTTAATTGTCAAAACTATCCAAATTACTTAAAAATTATGTTTACAGCTTTTATAGCACATTTATATATTATGTGTTACAATATATAATGAAAATATAATTCACTGCTAAACAATTTGCAAAATTGATGTTTTATAGTTTTGGTAATCATATTAATACTTTTGTTATATTTTTAACTTTTAGTGATATATTTTTGTAATAAATATTTATTAGATTTTATTTTTAGTAAAAAAAATATTTTGATGGATAATATTGTTAGAATTGTTGCAATATTTTTGTAATTATATTCAATTTCAATTGCAGTTCTTAAAATGTGTATTAAACAATATAAAGTTAGTAAAAATATGTTGCAAATCTACAACTCTTTTTTGTAGTGAATATTAAATAATTTTAATGTAGAGGTATTCATTCTTCAAGGGAAAAATATTGGAACCATTTGAAACAGATTCAATATATGTTTAATATATGTTTAAGTTTCAAGATTTGAATCATATGCAAAATATATATTTTCTTAATGTATTTTTATTTGGATGCATATAAAAACATAAACAAAAAGTATTTATCTTTGATGAAGAAAAATCTAGATTTTGGACTTTTTCTTTGTTCTAGCATGAGAGGGTATTTCACTGTCTATGTTGGATACATTTTTGGTTTAAATGAAATGATCGTTAGCTAGTGTTGAAAATTCTGAAAAACCATGCATTTTTCCGTTAGGAATAGAAATTATGAAGCTGATTTCATTATTGAATCTCAAATTAAATAAAGTAGAAGATTACATGGAAAACTTAGAAATAATCAAATCACCAAGAGTGCATTCCGTCCATGTTTCACATTTGTCATTTTTATTACACATCTTCCTCGAAATCTACACAAAACATAAGTTAAGTTAGATACACATGTATAATTACATAATAAAAGGCGTTAAGAATACTTTGAAAAATAAGAATGATTTTAAGAAAGGTATATACGTTTATATAGGGCAGTCAATGATAGGGTTGATAACAGTTTTAAGATGACAAATAGAAGGAAGAGCCTTTGCATTTGACAAGTTAAACTTGTACTCCTCGGAAAGAACGAGGTCCCTAAGGCACTTGCAGATGGTTACACGGTCTTCCTCGTAGTGTTCAGCTCTCCTATCTAGACTTTGGACTGGTGGACAACATGTCGGGGATAGAGTAGCCGATCCTGTAGCTGTCAAGTATGGGAGGCATGCAGTGGTGGACGCAGAAATGTTTTTTTGGGGGGGCCAAATACATAGTAACCTAGCATTTTTTGGCGATCAAATAAATGTTTTCTAATTAAAATTTTACTTGGTAATTACATAAAATACTAACAAACACAATTACAAAATACTAATAAGCACAATTACTAAATTATTCTTGTCTATGAGTCGGTACAAAAGAAGACAAATTTATTCTACGAGATTCCATTTGTTGAAAATATTGCAATATTGGCTCATTTTCAATTGTTGAGAAAATATCTTTCTCAACATATACAATTAAACTATCATTCATCCATTCATCTCCCATTCGATTACGCAAATCAGTCTTTATTGCAGAAAAAACTCTTTCAACGGATGCAGTTGCAACTGGTAAAACTAAAGTCAACTCTATTAATCGATAAACCAATGGAAAGACTATATGTTTTTTATGTTGCAACCAATTTCTGAGCAAAAATTCTCAAGTCTTCAATTGAAGAAAATTGAGGATCATTCCGCAAATTAAATAAGTAAGCCCGAAGTTGTGGTTCCAAAAATAAATAATCACTGCATGTGAAATCTTCGGAATAAAGTTTGGCAAGACAAATGAGTTTACGAATATCAAATTTGGAGAATGAAATTCTGGGATGAAGACATGATATGCAGCCAAGTAATTCTGTATTAACTTCTGAAAATCGATTATTCATTTCTTGCATAATCAAGTCAACAACCTAGCATTAAATAATAAATAATAACTATTAATAAATAATAAATAATAACTATTAATAGATAAGAAACAATATTTATTATACCTGACAAAAGATTTCCACACGATAATGATGAAGATTAGTGATGAGTTCCCCTTTTGCTCTTCGTCTATCATTGCTATCAATTATCATATGCTCATTCATATCAAGTATTGAGATCGAGTGTAATTGACAAAAACTGTTAACTTGGTCCAAAATATCATGTCATTCATCTTCTCTAAATTTTTGTAATTGATTTTTTGAACTCGCAATCAATGATATGGTTTGAACTATATTTTAATCTCCTCTTTGTAGGCAAAGTGGTAACTCACTTGTAATTCCTAATAAATTTTTCATCAAATGCAACACAAAAATAAATTCATAAAAAACAAACTATATAAAAAAATATGAAAATCTAATTTAATAGATTTCAGCCTAGTTTTATGAGAATATAAAAAAAAATAAAAAATATAAATAAGAACAAAAATACAAAAACATGATAAACATATATTATCAAGTGAATAAACATTCGAAATTACGATTATAGAATATTAATGCATATAAAAATAATATATCAAATTCTTTATTTAAATACCGAACAAAAACCAATGTAATTATTTTAACTTTTTATTAATTTATATTTTCTTATAAATTTTTGAAATAATTTAAAATTAAGAAATATAAAACACTATTATTATTTTAATTTTTATATTTTACCCTTATAAATAATTTGTATTATTAATTATATTAAAAATAAATATATAAAATAATATATAATTATTATATAAATATAATTTTAAAACAAATAATATTATTATATGATTTTATATACAATTTTTTATACTTTATTTATATAAATAAATCTTATTTATATGTTAATTAAAATTTATGTATTATTATAAATATTTGTATATTAGAAAATATTATTAGTATAAAATAAAATATTAATAATTATTATTTTAATAAAATTATATTTAAAATTAAAATAATATAATTATGAATTAGTTTATAGATAAATTATATTTTAAATATAATTAATAAATTAAATGTGAGGTCAAGGTGATTGGGTTTGATCACCTGATCTCAAGTTCACTTTTTAGTTACAAAGCCAACTGGACTAAGAATTACTTGTCTAATATATATATATATATATAAACAAATTATTTTAAGGTTGGGGGAGGCCTGGGCCCCAAAGACACCCTTGTAGGTCCGCCACTGGAGGCATGGTTTGATTATCGAAACCACACTGTGACAAGTAAGATGGGCATCCATGCCCCTACCATTGTTCCGACAATGGTTGCGAGAAATAAGAAAACCAAAACATTATTGTTGGCCATTACTTATTTAGACTACTAGTGACTAGTGAGGTTACAACTTAAAAGATTATAGTTTTTATAAGAGCAAGTGATGAGTCTTCAGGTATCCTCTTAGAACTATTTATAGTGATATTAGGGCAAGATTCTTCTTAAACTTTAAGGAAAAATTATATGGATATTTCATTGATGGAATTTAATTACATGATATTTAATAATCACAATATATTTATATAATATTTGTAATATTTTAAAACGAAATTTCATTACATTAATTTTATTTGGTAAATTAATAATATAGTAGATTTGGATCCTTAAAAACAATAGGTTGACAATTATTATTATTATAATTATTTTTAAAACAGTTTATTGTCATTTCATGAAAAAAACATCTCAAAAGAGGAAAAAAATTACAAAAGTTTAAGATCAGATCTAGACAATTTGTAGATTTGATAATGAAATAATAACTGAATTAAAGACAACAACAATCAATTAGCGCCTATAGCGTTTTTACTTTGATTCTACTTGTGACTTTCTCAAACGAAATATCCCATATCTAACTGAGCTTTCTATTCTCTTCATTCCTTTCGAGTCATCTATAGGATTAAATGAGTGCATTTTCATCTGAATTTATATCCCCAAAAATATCTTCAGCAGTTATACTTCTTTCACAGTGAGTTCATTAATTTCTTTCTTTCCAAATATTGTAGATTAGCGCTTCAAACTAGCATTTCAGCATACTTACATAAAAGGATATTCCTTTTGCTTTTTTCTTCATTCACTCTTGGATTTCTTCCCATATTCTTGGAAAGTTGATGATGTTCATGTTTGTAGCATACCTCCTCCAGATTTGTATTACAAAAGAGCATTTTCCAAATAAATGGTTTATACTTTCCTCAACTCTCAAACATAGGACACAGTTGATATCAGAAATGTTTATGTATTTTCGAATTCTATCTTTTGTTGTCAACTTTTTCCTGTATATCAGCTAGAGAATAAATAGGTGACGAGGAATAATCTTTGGAGACCATACCATATTATGTCAATCTACCTCTTGTCCTCTTGTTCTAACCATTTCTCATGCCTTTCATGTAATGAACATCTCGTACTTTATGTTTTCCAGCATATTTCATCAATTCTTTCATTGAGTTACTTCTATCCCATTAGTTTTAGGATTTTATCCCCTTCTGGAATACGCCTCAGAAGTGAATCACATTTACCTTCATAGACGTCTCTAAATAAGTACTTGATATATTATCTTCTAACTCTACTTCCTTGCATTTCTTCTTTGAATATAATAAGAATATTATTCAGCCAAGGATCATGCCAGAATAGTACCCCTTTTCCATTTCCAATAGTGGTTTGGACCATTTGAAAGACATCTTTTCTTGTTTTTAGGATCTTCTTCAATGACTATGTCATTCTTTCATTGATGCTTCGTGTTTAGATACTCTTCTCTTCTTTCATAAATCTTGTATGCACTCATTTGACCCACATGGAGTCCGCTTTCTGCTCCAACTCCCATAAGCTCCTGATGGTGAGGGCTTTGTTCCATTCAACACATTTTTTTATTCCTAGCTCGCCTTCTTCTATGGGAGTGCAAACATCCTCTCATTTGACTTTTTTTCCTCCTATGCCTTGTGTTTCCCAGATGTAATCTCTCATGATTTTATCGAGTTCATCCATTACTTTCTTTGAGATGACTATCTGTTGTTCCCAGTAGCCAATAATTCCAAAGATGACTCTTTTAACGAGCTCGATTCTACCAGCATAAGACAGTTTTTTCATAGCCCAACCCAAGACAAAACTTCTAACCTTTTCTACCAATTGTCTGAAGTGATTATATCGGAGTTGTTTTGATGAAAGGGGTACTCTAAGGCATTTCACTTATAGTTAACCTTCCTTGATTCTCATAATATTAAATATGTTTTCCTTCCTTTCTTCATTAACCCCTCCATAGAAAGCCTGACTTTTGTCATCATAAACCTGTAATACTCTAAAAGATTGTTAGAGTTTCTTTGATTATACTAACGGATTTAACATCCGCATAAGCCACAAAAAATAGATCATCTGCAAAACATATGTGGGTTATTGTTTCTTCTTTATAGTACGGGTGAAATTTGAAATTATGACTTCTTATAAGCATTTTAAAAATGCAGTCAAGAATTTCTATTATTAAGACGAATAGGTAAGGAGATATAGGGTCTCCTTGCCTTACTTCCCTTTCACCCTTGAAAAAGCCTCCTTGAATACCATTCACGCTCACAACAAAGTGAGGAGTGGAAACACATTGCGTAATCTAATCAATGAAAATGATTAGAAAACCTACAGTAAGGAGGAATTCGTGAATTGATCCTCATCTGATCGAGTCAAAAGCTTTTCTAATGTCAATTTTGAAAGCCACACGTGGCGATATGTTTTTCTTGTCATATCCATTCATTAAGCTCTACATGAGTATGATGTTATGGGAAATAGAGCGTTTAGAAATAAATATTGATTTCCCCAATCCTACGAGCTTATCAATAATAGTTTCCAAACGTTGCAAAAGAATTTTTGAAAATTTTTTGTAAATAACATTGCAGCATGAAATAGGACGAAAGTCCTGAATTTTTTCCGGAATTGAATTCTTAGGAATCAAATTCAACACTGTGACGTTCCATTGCTTCAACATTTTCCTGTTTTGGAAGAATTCCAAAACCCCTTCGCTTACATCTTTACCCCCTATTTCCCAGTTTTCTTTGAAGAAGTTCGCGTTGAAACCATCTGGCTCTGGGCTTTTATCCCTTTTCATCAAAAACACTACTTTTCTGACTTCTTCCATACTGACTCTTGTAATCAGTTGGTTACAACTTTCTTCACTGATTTTCCTTTGCACAATATATTAATTGAAGCAATCTTTGGTTGTCCTCTATTATATATTGTGCTCGTTTCTATTACAAATAACTCTTTGTAGAAATTTATTGTTTCCTTATGAATTGTCTTTTGTCCCTGTAAAACATCTCCATTTGAGTTTTTGAGCCTTAGGACTTAATTTTTGAAATTCCTTGATGAACATTTTTTTATAGAAGAAAGAAGTATTCTTGTGTCCTAATGAAATCCAATTTTCTCTAGATTTATGACTAGCAAAGCTTTCATCTTTAGAACAGAGGTATCTAAATCGTGTAAGAGCCTCTTTTTCCTGTTCTTTGTTATAAGGTTGAGTCGGGGTTCTTAGTGCCTTGTTTTGTATTTCTTCCATTTTCGTTATGGCTTCCTCTACTCTTTTAGAAATCCCACTATATTTTTTATGGTCTAGCTTATTCAGCTTCCCTTTCAGTAATCTTAGTTTCTCACAAACTCTAAACATTTTTGTTTCATTAATTTTGATGTTCTAAGTTTCATCAAGGATTTGATTAAATTCTTCATCTTTCATCCAAAAGTTGAAGAACTTAAAAGGTCTTTTCTGCTTTTTCTCCCTCTCCTAAAAGAATTTCAAAGGGCAATGGTCAGAGATAACTAGTTGCAAAACCTAGATTTGGCTTCTTGAGTAAAACTCCACCCATTTTTCATTCACTAGACCTCTATCAATTATTCTTTTTCTCATGTTGTCCGCCCCTCTCGAAGTTGACCATGAAAATAGATTACCTAAGGAAGACGGTTTAATGCAGCTTATGTCTTGAATACATTCATTGAAATCATGCATGTCTTGTGTTATGTCTGTCCCATACTCTCTTTCATTCATGAATATTGTAACATTAAAATCTCTCATAATAACCCATTATTCGTCGTTCGTAATGCTTATTCTCAAATCATTTCAAAGTGTCTTCCTATCTGTCCCAGAGTTGCTTGCATAGACTACCGCAAAGAAGATTTTTACCCTTGTCACTAGATTAATAATCTCTGTCAAAATAACTTGTTTTCTTTCAAAAAATTCTTGACTTCAATCTTTCTTTTATCCCATCCTACCCAGATTTTACTTTCAACCCCATTAGAGTTATGAATAAATTATCATTCTTCTTTGAAGCAATCATAAGCAACGTTCTCTATTTGACTTTGTTTGACTTTTGTTTCAATAATTCTAAATATTGTGATTTCATTCCTTTATGTTATTCTTCTAACATCTCTTCTCTTTATAGGTTCATTTAACCCTCTAATATTTCATGTCATTAGGTTCATTAATGAAAAGAAGATGTTCTAGATTTACTTCCCATTCTTTTACCCTTTCTTCCTTTTTGTTTTTCCCATATAGCAGGGCTATAAAGAATTGTATTTTCCTTAATATGCTTACCTTACAGTTTTGGGATTTTTGTGTTTCTTTAGTCAACCTTCTTTTGAATTGGAGATTGCACAGTTTCACCCAATTGAGCTGCCTCTACTTTATCTTTCCAATTTCCTTCACCCAATTCCCTTTCTTTCGTTCTCCCACGCTTTCAATTTCCACAGCCTCTTCGGTATTTATTTTTGCTTCCAGGTCAAGTTTCTTTGTTACCTCTTCATTCTCAACCTTTGATTCTGAATCCTTTACCACTCTATATTCCTTCCTCTTTTCTTCAAAACCCTGTTCTGAATTTCCTTCCTTATCTTGATCCTTCTACTTACTCAATACTAATTCTTTAGTAAAATCTTTTTGTCTTTCATTAATAGTCTTTTTCTTTTCCAACCTTTCTTGTTCTTCTTTTTGTTTCTTTTTTGTCTCTTGCTCGATCTTCTTCTTCCTTTCTTCTTCAATCATTTTCAGGCTCTTGTAACAGACATGTTCGAATGTGTTACAGTCAAAGCATCTACTCGGTTTCCACTCATATAAGATTCTCATAATTGTGGGTTCGCCTTTTCTATCCATTACCGTCATCTGATATGGAAGATTTGATCCCATGTGTATCTCAATGCACATCATAGCATAAGTCATATGTTCACATTTTTCTGTAGTTGGGTCCATGTAGAGTGGACTCCCCAATAGGCTCGCAAAATGACTTAATGCTTCAGGGTTATACATGTGGGGAGAGAATGTTGCGCAATTAGAACCAGATTTGTGCAGTTTCTTTGGGCTTGCTGAAGAGGTTCATACCTTTTGTCCATTTTTTGAGTTTCATGTAGTTTTCCCAGCAAATTTGTGCATGTTGATCAGAATACTTTCGAGATCTGATTCTTCTTTGAATTTGAGAAAATACAAGTCATGAATGTTTGATGTGGTTTCCCCCATTGTTCCATTAGGGTTTTTTTTTGTTACTAGAAATGGCACCTTGTTTATTCCGATTAAGTTGCTCACTATGACATTCTTTCATGACATTACACAGTTTTCATCAATTTCTTGGGGTAGTTTGAATTCAAACGGGGAACCGATAATTTCAACCTTTGGCTTAAATGTTTCAAGGAAAATCTTTCCTTTTTCTTGAACTAGGTTGTCAACTTTTGTTTCCTCTTTGTTCTTCTGCCCTGCATTCTGTTTCTGTTGTTCATTCTGCTCGTTACTCTAGTTTTGTCCTGTTTTTTATCTTTACTCTACTTTTGCTCTGTTTTCTGATCCTTCTCTTGAGTTTTTCTCTATTCGTTAGTTTTTTTCCAGACCTGGTCTACATTCTAATTAGAATTGTTCTTGATGAAGTAGACTCTAGTTTTGGGGCATTTAGAGAGCTCTCTCAAAGTTTCAACAAACTAGCTCACAATAGTATCGCACTCCTCTTTTTTTAGAAGATTTTAGTCTTGCAGGTAATGCAGGTTGAGTTGTTCTGTGTACTGTTAGTTTTTCTCTTTGCTTAAAACGATTTGGCTTTTCTTGCCCAGTATTAATAATTTTGTTATCTGATTTCTAAGCCCTTTCAGGTTGGCCTTTTCATTAAAACCGACCCTCCATTTCCTTGGGTCTGTTTCTTTACCCAATGCTTTCGCTGTCGTTCTCTGCGTTTTTTCTGTTTCATCCAAATTTTTTGCAATAATTCTTTCTCTTTTCAATTCTTTCTAGATTATTTTCCTTGTTTCATCGTTTGAGCCAAGTATCTCAATAGTCTCAAGTTGAATTTTATTCCTATTGGAATCCGAGTTAATAACATGTGCATTTTTATTTCCTACGCTATTTTCCAGAACTACTTTATCTTTTCCTAGAGCGTGTCCTAGACTATCACAATCTAGGCTATCAGCATGTATTCCACTAATAGTTCTGTTATCATTTGCATTCATCTCATGAGTGTTTGGAGTCGGTAAAAAACATACATGGCGTGTTGATTGCAAAATCATTATTATTGCTCTTGCTCACGTAAGTCTGATCTCCACCCTTTCCTTCTGGCTTTGGAGATCCATGATTTTCAAGGAGGATATTCATGGTATTCTCTCTTGAGCCTTTGTGGAGGTTAGTTGCATTCGAATTTTCTGTCTTAGGATCAGGGGAAAAGGTGTTGGATTCTCCCATTGCCTGATTAAGAGAGGTTGTCGGGCTTGTACCAACTGTTGACAAAGAGGGAATTTCCTGTACTATTGAAGCTACGATGTTTGCAAAAGACATATTTAAAGTGGAGGACACATACTGATTCGTGTCAGCGATGCTTTTAAATACTTTACAATACACAAAGATTTGAAATTTGTAGAATTTCAAGGAAATTGATTTCCTGATGTACTCTAGTCTTGACCGAAAATGGTATCAATTGTCAATCGAGAGAGATCGACGAAGAGATTTAATAAATTTCTGTGAAAGGACAACCCTTCGATCAAGAGATGAAATTGTGACGCACACGGCACACGGATCGCACAAATCGCACAGATGGCACAATTAGCACGACAACAAACGGTGTGTGATTTCTTTGCGACTGCGACCGAGGGTTTCTTTAACGACTATTACGACCACGACAATATTGTCGGCATATCGCGACGCACACGACACATTGATCGCACAGTTCGCTATTTTAGACCCGCCAATTTAACTGTCTCCACCCAAATTTGGTTGAGAATATTAGCATTTTCAATTTATGGAATTTAAAAAATATTTGGTAATACATAAATAAATAAATAAATAAAAATTTGAAAACCATATATTTTTTAAAAAAGGATTAGATAATTTTTCATTAATTCTTATCTCATGTGAAATGTGAAGAACACAAATATTTATTGTGAAATTAATTATATATATATATATATATATATATATATAATATTTTGAATTAATATATATCTTAAATATGAATTAAATCACAATTAAACATTTTTATTATATATAATAATATTTAATTACAAATTACGAGACTTCAGTCTCGCGCATTAAAACCAACTAGTCTCGACTTCGCATTAAAACCAACTAGACTCGTTAATGTAATATATATATATATTATATATTATATATATGTAATATATATATTATATATTATATATCACTTAATTTTAAAATGTTCTAGTTTAGCACTCTCAATTAATGAGACAAAATGAATCGAATTAAAAAAATTTGTTAACCTACAAATTATACATACGAGTTATGAAATAATATAGATAATCACCGACTATAAAATTAAATTAAAAGATTAAAAGAGATTAGAAGTCATTTTTAAATTATAGAAATGATTGGGAGAGTGAATTTGAGGAGGGAATGGGAAGGAGTAATGTAGTGACACATCATTCCCTCTCTCATTCTCTTCCCTATCACTCCTCTATAAATTATTAGTCTATATATTTAATTGTTTGATTTAAAAAATAATTTTACATTAATCTTTAAATAAAAAATTTAAATAATTTATGTAAAACATTATTTTATATCTTATATAATTAATTAATTATTTTTTTTATTTATCATATCTTTTATCTATTATTTACTATTTTAACTTTTTTATTAATTTAATATAATTATATATTTAATTTTAAAAATATTTTAAATTTAGTTTTTAATTCAAATTTCCAAATAATTTATTAAAAAATTATTTTTATACCTTCTCTTCCTATTTATTCTTTATACAATTAATTAGTAACGGTTAAGGAACCATAGATAAAAATATGTATTAAATAAAAATAATAAAATTGACACAATATGTAATTTTATTTTATTTTTATTTTTTTTTTGTTGAGAAAATGTGAAAAAAGATAGAAGAAAATATGAAAGAAATGAAGAAAATGAATAAAGAAGAAATGAGTTTTATAAAAACATAAATATATAAGAAAATATATACAAGAATAATAATATAATACAATTTTAATAGAGGTTTGTTACTTAACCATGAAACAGTTACAATTTTATACATTGTTTAAAGGATAAATTATATCTCATAAGTTACTATGAAATTAATCCATTTTACTTTAAGTATAATTGTACTATATTTGCATACTCTTACCAAATCGGAGGTTATGCACAATTATTTTTGTAACTCTTTTTTTAATTTAATATAATTTTATATTAAATATTAAAAATAATTTTACCAATCTTTAATTTAAATTTTTAAATAATTTATTAAAATAAATAATTTTATACATTCTTTATATATTTATTATTTATGTAATTAATTTTATTTTATTCATTATATATTTTATTTATTATTCAATTATTTTAATTTTTTAAATTTTTATTTAATATATTTATATATTAAATTAAAAAAATATTTTTATTTTAATCTTTAATTTAATTTTTCAAATAATTTATTAAAAATTTATTTTTTATCTTCTCTGCATGTTTATTATTTATTTACTTAATTAATTTACTTTTATTCATTATATATTTTATTTATTATTAATTAACAATGATTAAATATTTATATATAAAAAAATTTAAATTAAATTCAAAATCATAAATTTTCTAATGGTTAAAGAGTTCACATTTATATTTGAGGGATGGATGAATGATTGACAGAGAAGGTCAAAAGTAAAAGTAAGAGTAATATCTATACAAATTGCTCCAAGGAATCTATATATAACTAATGAGGCTTAATTTAAAATATTGAAGATGTATGACACGCTATCTCCACAATCATCCACAAATCAAATCATTTCTCTTTACTAATTTAATTATTTTTCTTTCCTAATATATATATACATTTATTTCATAATATATATATATATATATATTTATCTTCCTTAATATAATTATTATTTTCCCCATCTATATATATCTAATGACGCTTAATTTTGAAATGTAGGAGGTGTACATCACGCTCTTTCCAAAATGATCTACATCATCATAGATATTTTTATGTGTTAAATATACATATTTCTCTCTCTTCATTTATCTTTATTAATTAATTTTTTTTATTTTCTTTACCATATATATATTTTCTCACTAATAATATAAAATATATATTTTTTTCATCAATTCTATTAATTAAGTTTCATAATTATCCATATCCGTTACTCTTATTTATATATATATATATATATATATATATATATATATTTATCATTAATATTAATTATAAAAAATTGTAAAAATAATAAGAGTTTCAGTTATTATATTATATTCATTATAAAATTATTTTATTTATATTAATTCAGTTTAACATTAAATATTAAATATTAAATATTAAATATGAAAATATGTAAAAATAAAATATTTCAGTTATTATATTATAATTAATAAAAATATATAAAAATAAAAATTTCAGTTATCGTATTATAATTAATGAAAATATGTAAAAATAAAAAATTTCAATTATCATATTATAATTATCTATTAATTGAATTTAGCAATAAATATTGATTATATCAACTAGTAATAAATATGGATTATATCAACGTATATAACTACAACTAAACCAATATATTACTCCATCCAAATATTTTATTCCTATAAATAATCTTAGATGAACAAGGTTCAACTGAAGAGAGAAGAGTGATATCTTTATATACAGAGCATTTTATTTCGTCGATCTCTTTTTGTCGTGTGCTATCTCTATTCATAATCTTCTCAATTTCTCTATCAATATCATGCTTTCAATAATTGAATTTGCATTATGTTATGTTTCAACAATCTGTTTTCACTAATTTGTATTTTTTTTCCAGGAATTTGATAATTTCAGGCCGCTGCAAAAACAGCCTCGGTCTTCTTTTGTTTTTGTAGCTTCTAACTCTACAATCATTCACAAAATTCAGGTAATTTCTCTTTCCTATATATACATATATATATATTAATATTTTTATTAATTAAATTTAGAATTAATATTAATTATAAAAAATTGCAAAAATAATAAGAGTTTCAGGTATTATATTATATTCATTATAAAATTATTTTATTTATATTAATTCAGTTTAGCATTAAATATTAAATATGAAAATATGTAAAAATAAAAAATAAAAAATTTCAGTTATTATATTATAATTAATGAAAATATTTAAAAATAAAAATTTCAGTTATCATATTATAATTAATAAAAATATGTAAAAATAAAAAATTGCAGTTATCATATTTGTTAGGATCTAGGTCGCGGCTAGAGGACCGGGGTTGGGCCGGTTAGCGCGTCTCACTCAAAGGGTGGTGATTAATCCGGTTAGAGATTAACACCGAGGTTTCAATACTACAAAAACTGTCACAAACCCTTGAACTAAGTTCAAGCGCGGAAGAAGTTTGTTTCAAGTTGAAGCAGCACACTCACGAGATAGGCAGAACCGATTTTGGATGATGTAGGTTTGAAAATTGATGAGTCGGTTTTTTTAACCTGGTGATTCGGTTTGGATAGTGTAGAGTCAGTTAGGGCGGTGTAGATAGGTTAGTATTAGTCGGTTATAAAATAACACTAGCAGAAAGTAAATAACAAGACAGGTTTTTATGGATGTTCGGAGATAAAACTCCTACGTCACCCCTTCCTCTCGAAACCGCGAGAAGGATATTCACTAAGGAATACAAATACAATCCGATCAGGACTTATTTCCTGCTCGATAACACCCTTACAATTTACACCGAAATTGTAAAATACACACTTCAACTTTAGCACTTATGCTTTCTAGAGAGATAACACACTCTTTTCACTTGTAGATTAAATGTTCACTATGTCTCACGTATATCACTTGTTCCGTATTGTGTCCCCCCTTTATTCCTCTTCAGCTGCTCCTTTTATAGGTGAAATATGCCTACGGTCATATTTCGCTTTCTTGAATCTAATTGGCTGAGCAGAGGTTCAGTGATTCAGACCCTGTAGTCATCTTTTCAGACCTAGCGGTCAACTCTACAGACTTTACAGTCTGTTCTTCCGGTGTGTAAGACAAACCTTCTAGGTTTGTCTTTTACTCAATGTGGTAACTGTTGGTTAGACAGTTGTCTGTACTTGAAGGATTGTCTCTGATTTATCCTGAAAGTGGAAAGATCCTGTAGGACTGTCTTCTGCAGCCTGCAGACTTTCCTCAGACTTGTATGGATATGGAAATGTTCAGTCTGTTCCTTTGGTATCATTCTCAACAGATACCCAAAGTAACTTCTTATGCTGTTCGGTCATTTGACTTAACCGAATGGCTTCCGGTGTGATTGGTTTAACCGGACATCTTCCGGTTATTCCTTTGTCTTCTAGCTGATCGGCTGTCTGGTGTTTCCGGTTTTTAGCTTTGGCCGATCCTTTCTCTGTGCGGTCATGTTTCGAATGTTCCTGGTCGGTTTATTATCTTGACCGGTTAATCTTCTTAACCGGTTCATTTGTTTGACCGGTCCGGTTCCTTGTTCCTGCATGGAAGGTTTATTTTTGTTAAGTTCTGTGAACCGGTCTAATTTTATCTAACAATTTCTCCCTTTTTGATTATTTTATTTAAAATTATCAAAACCATGTAAGCTTGCAAACGTAGGACGGTTCTTTGTTTGACCGGATTTTTGAAACTGACTTGGGAGAATTTTTCGAAAAATTTGAAAAACAATTTGAGAAAAATTTTGGAAGGAGGTTTATTATCTTTTATCTTATCAATTTCTCCCTTTTTGATTATTTTATTTAAAATTATCAAAACCATGTAGAGATGCAAGTATAGGCCGGTTTCAAAAATAGCTTTATATATATATATATATAGAAATAACCGAAAATATTATATAGACACTGAAATAAACATAGTTTAAGAAAAGTGAGCTATATTCTGAGTCGGAGAAATTGAAGCCGTCCATCATATTCTTGGTCGGTGTTTTCTTATTCGGTAGATCCGGTCTTAAGGATGATCCTTCCGCTTGTGGTGGACCAACCGTGCTGATTGGAACCGCATTGGAGCCTCGCTATCTTGTAGAATGCTCCGCCAGATGCTCTTCATCTTCATCCTCGGATTGCGGTGGACTTGGCGGAGTATCGACATTTGTTTCAGTGATCCTCTCCAACATTTTTCTTGCCGAAACTTTCCTCTTTCGTTTCACCGGAGCCGAAGAGGAGGAAGTTGTCTTTTTCTTCCTGTGAGCGGTTGCAAATTCATCATGTCTTTGTCTTTCAGTATTTAACCACTCTGCATCCTCCGCAGCTTGAGCGGCTATGGACTTTGCCAGTCCTGGATACTTAGCCACTATGAGTCATTCGCGCTCGGCTATTTCCTCTTCAGATAGTCGCGGTGACTCCTTTTCTCTCCGCGTTTCTTCATCTAGTGCATCTTGTATTTCCTTAGCCGCTCGGGCGTTTGCCTCCTCAACCGCTGTATCCGCATTCAACTTGTCCTTGATTAATTCATCTACTTGTGCGGTGAGCGCCTTGAGGTCGGCTTCGAGCTTGTCGTTGCGGTCTTCAAGGCTCGCATTCTTCTCTTCCAGGTCTATGACCCTCCATCCTAGGTCCTCATTTACCTCTGTGAATCGTTGTTCGGTTTCCCTTTCTAGCCGATTCAAGTCATCCACTATCCTTGAGGTCTTTTCTTCCAAGTCCTCGGTTCGCCGAAGATGATTGTTGCGCAAAACCGTTTCGTCCCGGTAGTCAGCTTCGATGGCTGTGATCCGGTCCTCTGCCTTTATGAGATCATCCCTTGTCTTTCCGGCGAACAGGAGTGCTTGGCGCATGGCTGTCTTGACTTTCGTCTCTAATGGGTGAACCGTTGAGTTTGCAAACTCTTGAATAAGGGTCTTGACCCTTTCTTCTGTGACGCCCGGTTCGGAAACCCCAGGTTGTTCAGTTTCAAGTTGCCCGGTGAGAGGAGTCCCCGTCCTTTCATCGGTTTCGTTTATCACCGGATCCGCCAGAGGAGGTGTTGCACCATGATTCTGACCGTCATCGGTCTCAGGAGCTGGAGAGTGCGGTTTTTCTCGCTGTCTGAACACCGCTTCAAGCCGATCAATTTCTTCAGCGAATTCTCCTTTCGCTATCTCAAGCTTTTCTAACACCAAGAGCTGTAAGTTAGCCATCGGTGTTCCCGGAACGTACCTCTCTGTAAGCTTTCGGATACGTACGGTTAGCTTTTGTAACCGAGCACGCGGTCTCACAATTGCGTATCGGTCCATGGCTTGGCTAGGAGTTTCAGCGTTTGTGAGGCTCATGATTGTTTCCTCTATCTCCTTCAGCCTTCTGAAACATTGTTCGTCGGTTAGGTCCGGTAACATGTGTTTGAAAAGTTTGTCGTATCGGTACTCGTGCCATTCCCGGTATAATGCGTCAACCGCTTGAATTCGCAGTTCAATGTCCTCCAGGATCCGGCGCGCTATAATATCGGCCTTCATCTGGTCGTTATCAGGGGAAGCTTCCTCCTCCTCACGGCCGTCTGCACCGACCTCGGCGTTCTCAAGACTTGTGCCCGCACCGGTATTATCAGGACTTGTACCCGAATGTTCTTCTTCATTTGGTCCTTCTCTATCGGAAGGGTTTTCACCGGTTTTCTATGACTCGGTTCGGTCAGACGTGGAAGCCGATTCTTCCTCATCTCTTGTTTGCGAGGGCGGTTCCGAGAATACTATCTGTTCCTTACCCTTCTTGCTTCCGGACTTTTCTTTTGCTGGGGCCGGTTTCTTGGCGGTAGATTTCTTCTTTCGGCCACCTGTGGAACTGGGGGCCGGCTGCTTCCTTTCCAAGAAATGTTTGGATCTTATTCTCCTACTTGATGGGAGAAGAACACCGGGGCCGGTGTTGATGTTGAGGTGGGACATTATTTTACCAAGGGGAATGGCGTATCCCCATGACCGGGCTGAATCCGGTTTCACCATTTCTTTCAGGTTGTGGTAAATTTCCT
The DNA here is from genome assembly GCF_907164915.1 of Impatiens glandulifera. Taxonomy (NCBI): domain Eukaryota; kingdom Viridiplantae; phylum Streptophyta; class Magnoliopsida; order Ericales; family Balsaminaceae; genus Impatiens; species Impatiens glandulifera. The sequence continues at coordinate 110,579,007 of NC_061862.1, read as the reverse complement.
TCGCCCAGTTGACTCTTGTTCCTTCTAGCAAACCGAGAAGCATCTCAATCTTGGCTTTGGTGAGGTTGTCGTAGTTTCCACCTCTTGCTTGAACCGACTTTATGAAGATGTCACAGAGCGGTATGTATTCCGGTCGTAGAGTTGCTTTCTTACCGGATACTTTCACCGGTTCCGTTTTTGCAAAGAGTATCTGGCAGGCCGCCTCGAATGTTGTTGGATCTAGATCCAACAAAGCACTTCGGCCATCTGTTGGGAGACGTAGGATCTCCGCAACCGATTCTTCGGTTAAGTCGAATTCAGTACCGCTAACAGTTGCGGTTATCTTGTCACCAGATAAAGTTGCGGTTTTGAAGAATTCTTCAACCGCTTCTCTGTATAGAACAAAGGGACCGCCGAGAAAATACTCAAGTCCGACTTCGGTTATCCGTTTAATAGCTTCCTTTGCCTTAGGCGAGCCCTTTTGTCGGATCTCCTCGAAATCCACCTGAACGATGTGTTTGAACAAAGCCGAGCCACGTCCCATCTTAGATGATTGAGAGGTCTTGAGAAAACTAGAGAATAACCGCTGAGAGAATTTGAGAGCTTAGAGAGAGAAAGTTGTTTCGCGTAAGAATGAAATGAAGTGGCCAAGAGCCCCTTTTATAGGTGCGGTTCAGAAACCCAACCGTCCCATCAACATTTGGCGGGAGTTTTCTCTCCAAGCCGAAGAGGCGACAATCTGTGGGCGGGAGGCCAAAAGGCGGTAATCCAAACGGCGGGAATTAGAGGGCGGTAATCGAAGAGGCGCGAATCAAGGGGCGGGAAGCCAAAAGGCGGCAAACTACGGGCGCCAAGTCAATGAGCGGTAATTTTGAACGGAAGCTCTTTGGGCGGGAAATTTCCCTCCAAAGTTTTTTTTTTTTTGATTTTGACTTTGATGACGCTGCGGTGTTTTGTCTATCGATATAACCGGTTATTTAGATGAGTGTTCTGAGTTGTTTACAACTCTTGATTAGGCGGTTCTTCTGGGGACCGGATAAGAGCGCGGTTACTTTGCAATATTAACCGGTTACTAAGATTCTGATTATTATGTTGACCCCGGTTATTTTAGATTTGAAATAGAATTTCATTGAATGAAAAAGTACAAGATAGAAACCGATAAAAGAATCGGTTGGAGAATGGAAATACATAAGAAATAAGGCTAACTTATGTAATAACTACCCTAGAGAAACTTTCTTCCACCCCATCCATGTCAAGAATGTTCGAAGGAGATGCCGGTGTGCCCGGTCCAAATTTTGGGCGGTATTTGAGAATAAGCCGGCTGATGTGAGGAGCATAACCGAGATCTTTCTTGGTTAGCACCATGTTTTTCATATTCTGAAAAATGACCGTTGACCAATTGATGGTCGTGTTGCTAATGATATGGGTCATTATGTCGTATGTTTTCTTGGAGTAGTATTGATTCGGGGATTGACAGATGATAGAGCGAGTCACAATCTCAAGAAGGAGTTGAATGTGATGAGCAAGGCGGGTTTTTAACCCATGGTTTTCTACCGGAACATCGGTTCCAGAGAAGAACAGTGCGTGATCGGCTGCCGTACTTCCCACCTGGGTTGGGAAGTCAGAAAACCCTTCTGTGGGCAAGTTGAACATGTAGGCAAATTCGGCTTCATCAAGCCAGAAAGTATGGTCTCTCACCGTGGAGACGATATAGTTGCCTCTGATGCAAGCGCTTCTGAAGAAGGTCTTAACATTCTCAATCAGTATGGGACCGGATTCTTCGAGAAAGGTTTGAAGACCGGTGTCAATGAGAGATTCAAACATGATCTCCTTTGTTTCTCCGTCCCAATGTTCCATACATGATTCGAAGTCGATGCTCAAGAAGTTTCCTAAGGTTCGACTCGGCATGATTCTAACTTGCTAAGAGAGGGAGAGGGTTCAAGAGATTTCAAGAGAGTTTTGTGTTTAGGATGTGTTGAGTTGATTAGAGGATAACCCTTTATATAGGTTCGGTTTTGGAGGGAAAATATTAGCATTGAATGTCAGTTTTGTCTCATTAAGGAAGAGAATATTTATGTTTCCAAAACGCATTGGGAAGGAGTTACTTTTAATTAATCGCGGAGCTCGAGGTGGGATTTGGTTGAAAAGTAACCAAGTTAGTTGGGTATTGATTACTCATGTAGTTGGGGGTTACCTCATTATTTAAATATTATTTTCCATTAATGACCCATGCAACAACAAACTGAGAAGTAACCAATAGAAAACGAAGATGACTTAGGTTAAACCGAAAAGAACATAAATAAAGCCGAAATGATCATAATGATTTTGAGTTAGAGATACACCCGGTGTGTGCAGCAAAATGATCGGGTGTAGGAAGGAGTGACCTAATAACCGCTGGAGGTGACCGCACCGTTCGGGTTGTTGCGACGGTTCCTCCTCTTCCAATCCTTCTCAAACCGCTCATAGAAGGAGTCGGTTACTTCCTTAGTTAGCACTTGAGCTTGATTTAGACCTTCGCCCGGACAGATCGGTACGCCAAGCTCAAGAAGCAGACAGCTCAGTTGGGGAACGAGGTCGACTGTTCGAACGCCAATCATCCAGATTAGGACGTCGAACAGTACCCTTGACCAATTAACCGGTGTCCCGGTGGTGATGGCAACCATCATGTTAAAGGATGCGGTACAGTAGGTATTTGTCACATCTCTTCCTAAAATGCTTCGATCTATCACGTCATTGAGGAGCTGATATTCAGCCCTCAATAGTGACTTTGTGCCATGGTCATCGACAGGTTTGTTAGACCGGGCAAAGGTTAGGGAGATCTCGGCCTTTAAGTCGGCCGGAACATTGAGATCGGTTAAGCCTTGCTTTGGAAGCCCAAAGCACCTCCCAAAGTCATTCTCCGTGAAGTCGAATACTATACCGCCTACCTTTGACTGGATATGGGTGTCAAAGTGCGGTGTGCCTCTGAAAACCCTTGCGTTGTACAAGAATTCTAGAACAGATTCTGGATAGATGACATACTTGTCATCCAGGAAGTATTGAAGACCTGTGTCTTCAAGTGATTTAATCATTTTAAACACATCATAGTGTTCAGTGCTCTTTGCAAATCTGAAGTCCACTTGGAAGATGTTTTGAAACTGAGACATTTTTGTCTTAGTGAGAGAATTAGTTATGACTTGTGATTGTTTTGATTAAGGTCTGTTCATCTTATATACTAGTGGAGAGGGAACCCTATTATCCAGTTATCACAGGTGATAATATCTATTATCCAAAGGGGAAAAGGTTTTGCATAAAATAAGCATGTCTATAGCCTAGGATGTTGGTCATAGACCTGGACCATGAAAGATATCAAATCTTCACGTCTTTTTAAGTGTGACCATTTTACTTTGAAAAGGAAATGTTTCAGGACAGATAAGCTTAAACGCAGATAATTATTCCACTTTTGTTTGAAGTTCAAATAATTGAAGATAACCTATTTCCGAACCGGTTAGTTATCAGTTGTTCATCCCGATGCGGTTATTTGGTGCAAGCACTAAGTAACCGGTCGGTTTACTCTGTCTGATAGACCAGGCGGTTCTTCCATAGATGCCTTGAAAATTTGAAGTCCAACAGATTAGGAGGAACTACCGGTTTTGTCTGTCCGAACCGGTTTCCCTTTTAAGCATCCTTAGGGAGGATCTGACTAAAGTCGGTTAAACCGAGAGTAAGTCTGAATTGAGAGAACTTAGCTTCCTGTAGAGGCTTGGTGAAGATATCGGCTACTTGTTGATCTGTCAGTACGTATTCCAACCGGATATGCTTCAGCATGACATGTTCCCAAATGATGTGGTGCCTTATATCAATGTGCTTGGTTCTGGAGTGTAGAACCGGATTGTAGGTGATTTCTATGGCACTTGTGTTGTCACAGAAGATCGGAGACTCTTCGGCTATGACACCAAAGTCCGTCAGTTGTTGTTGGATCCAAAGGAGTTGTGAACAACAGCTTCCGGCCGCCAGGTATTCAGCTTCTGCGGTGGATGTGGCCACCGATGTCTGTTTCTTGCTATGCCATGAGACAAGCCGGTCACCTAGAAATTGACATGTTCTGTTTGTTCTTTTTCTATCAATCTTGCAACCTGCGTAGTCTGCATCTGAATAGCTTGTTAGGTTAAAGGATGAATCCTTTGGATACCATAGGCCGACGTCAGGTGTTCCCTTTAGGTATTTCAAGATCCTCTTTGCAGCTGTGTAGTGGGATTGTTTTGGATTGGCTTGAAATCTTCCACACACCCCAACTGCAAATAGAATATCCGGTCTACTTGCTGTCAGGTATAAGAGAGAACCGATGATGCCCCGGTAAGCGATTTGGTCTACCGATTGACCCTCATCATCTTTGTCCAATTTAACCGATGAGCTCATTGGTGTAGCCGCTGAGGAGCATGTGTCCATCCCAAATTTCTTTAGAAGCTCCTTGGTGTACTTAGGTTGACTTATGAACGTACCTTCTTCGAGTTGTTTAACCTGAAGACCTAGGAAGAAACTTAATTCTCCCATCATACTCATTTCAAACTTGTTCGTCATCAGGGTTGAAAATTTGTCACATAACTTAGGATCGGTTGATCCGAATATGATATCATCCACATAGATTTGAACAAGTAGGATATGTTCCTTCTTTTCAAATTTAAACAACGTTTTGTCCACCGACCTGATGGTGAAATCATGTTTCAACAAAAATGTGGTTAGTGTGTCATACCAGGCTCTAGGTGCTTGCTTTAGACCGTATAAAGCTTTGTTTAGCCAGTATACATGGTTTGGAAATTCAGCACTTTTGAAACCGGGTGGTTGTTCAACATACACCTCTTCACGTAGGTCACCATTCAAAAATGCACTTTTGACATCCATTTAAAAAACCTTAAAATTTTTGAAAGCAGCAAAGGCTAGAAAAACCTAATAGCTTCAATCCTAGCTATAGGGGCAAATGATTCTTCAAAATCAATGCCTTCTTCCTGTTTGTAACCTTGTGCCACTAATCTGGCTTTGTTCCTCGTGACCAAACCGTCTTCATTGAGTTTATTTCTAAATACCCATCTTGTTCCTATGACCGGTTGATCTTTCGGTCTAGGGACTAGGTACCAGACTTTATTACTCTCAAACTGGTTTAATTCTTCTTACATTACCAAGATCCAATCCGGATTTGACAATGCTTCGTCTATTCTTTTCGGCTCAATCTAGGATATAAAGGCGGAATTGAAGTATTCCTCCAAAATTTGACGCCTAGTTCGAACAGGTTCTGAAGGGTCACCTATACTTTGCTCAGGAGGATGTTTAGTGTTCCTTTTGAAATTCGGTTTAGGGATTTCTACCAAATTACCGTTTGCTTGATCAATGCTAGACATATCGGTAGGCTGAATAGGATTATCAAACCGACCGACTTCCTCGGTTTGAACCGAAGTGTCAGCTTCCTGTCGTGGGACAGCTTGATCCGGCTGGGTTTCAATATTACCCATCTGGTCATGGACAAACCGCCTGAAAACCGGATATTCATCTTCACTGTCAGAGTGGATATTGTTATTTTCCAATCTGTTGTGTAGATCAAAGCATGATGCGGTATTACTTTCAACTGATTCATCGAAAACCACATGAAGTGATTCCTCCATGGTTAAAGTTCTATTGTTATATACTCTGTATGCTTTACTCACTGCTGAGTAACCTAACATGATCCCAGTATCGGTTTTTGCATCAAAGGCAGAAAGATAGGTTTTACCATTTATGTGAATGTAGCATTTACACCCGAAAATCTTGAGGTACTTAAGGTTGGGAATCCTGTTAAAATAAACCTCATACGGTGTTTTGTTATGAAACTTGTTAATTAGAGACCGGTTTTGTGTGTAACATGCAGTATTGATAGCCTCAGCCCAGAATTTCTGAGCAATACCCGAATCGGCTATCATGGACTGTGCGGCTTTCTTGAGAGTTCGGTTCCTTCTCTCGGCCAGGCCATTTTGTTGAGGAGTCCTAGCACTAGACAACTCGTGTCTAATACCAGATTCATCAAGAAATGCAGTTAGAGTACTATTGGTGAATTCGGTACCTCTATCACTTCTAATGCTGTTAATGCGAGTTGATTTTTCATTTTGCAAACGTTTGAGTAGTGTGATCAAGTTTGATGTGGTTTCTCGTTTAGATGGTAGAAATATTACCCATGTGTACCTAGAATAATCATCAATAACTACCATGGTGTACAGCATACCTCCTAGGCTAATGACCTGAATCGGTCCAAATAAATCCATGTGAAGAAGATCTAAACAACGGTTAGATTGGATATTTCCTTTACTCTTAAAGGTTGACTTAGTCTGTTTACCCATTTGACATGCTGAGCAAACCTTATCCTTATTAAATACTATGTCAAGAATACCTTCAACTAGCTTTTTACCGCGAATGTAGTTTAAGGTTTTCATGTTCAGATGGTTTAATCTCTTATGCCACAACCAGGTTTGATCGGTCTTAGCTATCATGCATACAGGGTATTCTACCTTAGTTTTCCAATCTACCTTGTAGATATTTCCTAGCCTATTTCCGGTTAGTAGTATGGTACCTTGAGAGTTCTTAACTAAGCATGCATGTTTAAGAAATTCTACTGTGTATCCAGCATCGCACATTTGACTAATACTTAACAAGTTAAAACGTAGGTTTTCTACTAAGAGCACATTATCAATTGTTAGGTTACCATGGACAATCTTACCCTTGCCCACAGTTCTACCTTTTGAGTTGTCACCGAAAGTGATTAGTGCACCGGTTTCTATTCTGATGTCGGTTAGCAGGTTGTTGTTCCCGGTCATATGCCTGGAGCAACCGCTATCCAAGTACCATTCAGAGTTTCCTAGCCGTTTCTTTAAATCTTGCAAAAAGTACATATTTACAACTATTTGGTACCCACATTCACCTGGGTCCACATGCGGTTAGTCCCTTAGGCATCCAAACTTTGACAAACCGGACATCTTTCTTTGCTAAGGTCTTAACCGTCCTTTTGGCATTTGGTTTTGGATACTTCGGTTCTCCTGTGAAGGCCTTAAATGAGGGTGATTTGTAATTTGTCCTACGCGGTCGATGATTGGCTCTCCTATTCTTGAGCAGGTCGGCTTTTCTTTTCTTAGGGTCAAACCATTTCTCAGAGGCAGTTGGACCTACATAGGTTAGTTTTTCTTTCGTATAGTATGCAGTCAATTCCTCTTCAGCGGTTAAGGAACTTCTAACAAATCTTATGAGGGGGAGGTCGTTCTTTGAGAACCTTACTTTTTCTACGGGTTTATGGTTTTTGGATCTATCGTCTATGTATCCTAAACCGAACATGCAAGTGGGGTGTCTTTTGTAACTACACATCTTATTCACCATGTCACTAGATCTCTTATATGCGGCCATCTTATACTGGAGTCGGGCATTTTCCTCCTCGGTCAATTCTCGAACTGGTTCACTAGACTGTTCGGTCTTGAGTAATGGTTCATGTGCTAACTCGGTTTCTAAGATAGGAATTTTATTAGGTTCTATGACCTTTGGTTCGGTTAGGACGGGTATTTCCGGTTCTGTCGGAATGGGTACTATGGGGTCGGTCCTAAAGTTGAGTTGCTTAGGTAATAAGGCTAACAGGTTCTTATACTCTTCTACCATATCATTCAATGCATTATATAACTCATCTTTAGTAAATTCTTCACAGAGAGAGTCAAATATATGTTCCTCATTTTCCATAAGGCATGTGAGTTCATCATCACTGTCACTGTGAGCCCATAGACTTCCTCCATCATCGGCTATCAGTGCTTTCTGAACCTCACTTCCTTCACCGGTTTGTTGATAGTTATTTCGGTTATTTTGGTAATCCGGTTTCCGGTCATCCCTCCTCGGTTTTCTGCATTCCCACTTGAAATGTCCCAAACAGTTGCAGTTATAACACCTTACATTGGATTTATCACCATAGTTGTAGTTTGTTGGTTGGCTTCTTTTCATAAACCTCCCAAACTTCTGTGCAAGCATTGCCATGGCATCCTCTGTGAACTTTTCGGCGGTTCTGATCGGTGCAGGTGCAGGTGCATGTGCAACCGGTTCTGTGGATGTGATCAGTGCTCTGGTTGAGGTTGAGGCCGAGACTTCTTCTTCAGTTCTAGATCTCATTTCGAACTCATATGCCTTAAGATCTTCGAATACATCATGTAGCTTCATCTTACTTAGGCAGTTTGATTCCCTCATCACCATTGTCTTTATGTCCCATGCACTTGGAAGAGATCTTAAAGCTTTCATGATGACCTCCTTGTTGTCATACCTCTTGCCAAGAGTTGCTAGCTCATCTAACACACCAGTGAACCAGTCACTATACTCCCTCATTGTTTCTCCCGGTTTCATCTTGATGCTTTCAAACTTCTGAGTAGCTACCATTACCTTATTTTCCTAAGTTCTTTCATTTCCCTCATGAATCTGAATAACCGTGTCCCATGTTTCCTTTGCGGTTTTGCAGTATCTGATCTTGCAGTATGTGTTTCTGTCCACACTATTGGAGATCAGGTTTCTAGCATGGTTATCCAGGTTGTTTCTTCTCCTATCTTCAGTTGTCCATTCCTTTCTGTCCTTATCAATGATTATCGGTCCTTCGGCCAGAATGGACTCCATCTCATCATCCAAGGTGATTAAGTGTAGGTGCATGCGTGCCTTCTAGTTGGCAAAGTCATCACCTTCTAGCATAGGGGGCCTATCGAAAGACATGCTTGCTTGAGTATTGAAACTAACTGCTCTGATACCAATTGTTAGGATCTAGGTCGCGGTTGGAGGACTGGGGTTGGGCCGGTTAGCGCGTCTAACTCAAAGGGTGGTGATTAATCCGGTTAGAGATTAATACCGGGGTTTCAATACTACACAAACTGTCACAAACCCTTGAACTAGGTTCAAGCGTGGAAGAGGTTTGTTTCAGGTTGAAGCAGCACACTCACGAGATAGGCAGAACCGGTTTTGGATTATATAGGTTTGAAAATTGATGAGTCGGTTTTTGTAACCTGGTGATTCGGTTTGGATAGTGTAGAGTCGGTTAGGGCGGTGTAGATAGGTTAGTATTAGTCGGTTATAAAATAACACTGGCAGAAAGTAAATAACAAGACAGGTTTTTATGGATGTTCGGAGATAAAACTCCTACGTCACCCCTTCCTCTCGAAACCGCGAGAAGGATATTCACAAAGGAATACAAATACAATCCGATCGAGACTTATTTCCTGCTCGATAACACCCTTACAATTTACACCGAAATTGTAAAATACACACTTCAACTTTAGCACTTATGCTTTCTAGAAAGATAACACACTCTTTTCACTTGTAGATTAAATGTTCACTATGTCTCACGTATATCACTTGTTCCGTATTGTGTCCCCCCTTTATTCCTCTTCAGCTGCTTCTTTTATAGGTGAAATATGCCAACGGTCATATTTCGCTTTCTTGAATCTGATTGGCTGAGCAGAGGTTTAGTGATTCAGACCCTGTAGTCATCTTTTCAGACCTGGCGGTCAACTCTACAGACTTTACAGTCTGTTCTTCCGGTGTGTAAGACAAACCTGCTAGGTTTGTCTTTTACTCAATGTGGTAACTGTTGGTTAGACAGTTATCTATACTTGAAAGATTGCTTCTGATTTATCCTGAAAGTGGAAAGATCCTGTAGGAATGTCTTCTGCAGCCTGCAGACTTTCCTCAGACTTGTATGGATATGGAAATGTTCAGTCTGTTCCTTTGGTATCATTCTCAACAGATACCCAAAGTAACTTCTTATGCTGGTCGGTCATTTGACTTAACCGAATGGCTTCCGGTGTGATTGGTTTAACCGGACATCTTCCGGTTATTCCTTTGTCTTCTAGCTGATCGGTTGTCTGGTGTTTCCGGTTTTTAGCTTTGGCAGATCCTTTCACTGTGCGGTCATGTTTCGAATGTTCCTGGTTGGTTTATTATCTTGACCGGTTAATCTTCTTAACCGGTTCATTTGTTTGACCGGTCCGGTTCCTTGTTCATGCATGGAAGGTTTATTTTTGTTAAGTTCTGTGAACCGGTCTAATTTTATCTAACAATATTAAAATTATGTATTAATTGAATTTAACAATAAATATTGATTATATCAACTAGCAATAAATATTGATTATATCAACTATGTAACTACAATTAAACCAATATATTACTCCATCCAAATATTTTATTCCTATAAATAATCTTAGATGAACAATGTTTAACCATTTTATTTCGAAACTGTTTACATACTCAAAAGGTTTTCAAACTTTCATTTCAGTCATTTTAGTTTGTTTTTAATTAATTTATATAACTTATTTATATTTTAATTTGTTTACATATTTTATTTATTTATATTTTAATTTATTTATATAATTTATTTATATGTTTAATTCATGATAATTTTAATAAGGTTTGTTTTGTTGTATTTTTTTTTGTTTGTGAGAAGTAATTTGTGTTTAAGTAATAATGTTTAATTTATTTTATGCAGTTGTATAAATAATTGAATGTGAATTTTAAAAGAATTAATAAGTTGTTGTAAAGTTATGGGTTACAACTAAACCAATATATTACTCCATCCAAATATTTTATTCCTATAAATAATCTTAGATGAACAAGGTTCAACTGAAGAGAGAAGAGTGATATCTTCATATACAGAGCATTTTATTTCGTCGATCTCCTTTTGTCGTGTGCTATCTCTATTCATAATCTTCTCAATTTCTCTATCAATATCATGCTTTCAATAATTGAATTTGCATTATGTTATGTTTCAACAATCCGTTTTCACTGATTTGTATTTTTTTTCCAGGAATTTGATAATTCCACGCCGCTGCAAAAACATCATCGGTCTTCTTTTGCTTTTGTAGCTTCTAACTCTACAATCATTCACAAAATTCAGGTAATTTCTCTTTCCTATATATATATATATATATATATATATATATTAATATTTTTATTAATTAAATTTAGAATTAATAGTAATTATAAAAAATTGCAAAAATAATAAGAGTTTCAGGTATTATATTATATTCATTAAAAAATTATTTTATTTATATTAATTCAGTTTAGCATTAAATATTAAATATGAAAATATGTAAAAATAAAAAATTTCAGTTATTATATTATAATTAATAAAAATATTTAAAAATAAAAATTTCAGTTATCATATTATAATTAATAAAAATATGTAAAAATAAAAAATTGCAGTTATCATATTATAATTATGTATTAATTGAATTTAACAATAAATATTGATTATATCAACTAGCAATAAATATTGATTATATCAACTATGTAACTACAATTAAACCAATATATTACTTCATCCAAATATTTTATTCCTATAAATAATCTTAGATGAACAAGGTTTAACCATTTTATTTCGAAACTGTTCACATACTCAAAAGGTTTTCAAAACTTTCATTTCAGTCATTTTAGTTTTTTTTAATTAATTTATATAACTTATTTATATTTTAATTTGTTTACATATTTTATTTATTTATATTTTAATTTATTTATATAATTTATTTATATGTTTAATTCATGATTATTTTAATAAGGTTTGTTTTGTTGTATTTTTTTTTTTTGTTTGTGAGAAGTAATTTGTGTTTATGTAATAATGTTTAATTTATTTTATGCAGTTCTATAAATAATTGAAGGTGAATTTTAAAAGAATTAATAAGTTGTTGTAAAGTTATGGGTTCAATTTTTAATTTTAGATAAATATATATAATATTGAAAAAATTAAAATTTATTATAAAAATGAATATTCTGAGAATATTCTTTTGAGTTTGAGTTTTTGGGTTGGAGATAAATTACTGAGATATTTATTGCATTTTAAGTATAAGATTAGGTATTTGAGTTATAGGTGTATAAATTTCTTTCATAATATATATATTTCTCTTTCTTAATCTAATTATTAAGGATTTTGTTTTTTTACTTACTGTATAAATTTTTATATACTTCACACTAATAATATAAAATATATTTTTTTATTAATATATATATATATATAATAACAATATATATAATAATGTTTAATATATAAATATGAAGGTTTATACACACATTATTAACTCTATAAATTACTCTACTTTCTAAATTAATTTCTTTATATATTTTACTTTTTTTCTTAATATAATTATTAAGTATTTTTTTCTTACTTTCACTATATAAATATTTATATTTTTTCACACTAATAATATAAAATATTTTTTATATTAAAATATATAATATTACCTAACATATTTATTTTTATATATAATAACAATATATATAATAATGGATGAATATGAAAGTTTATACACAAATTCATTAGGATTTCTATCTCATTTCATAATTTCTCTCTATTAATTAACTCTATGTAATTACTTTACTTTCTAAATTAATTTCTTTATTTTATATTCAAGAATTTTTTCATTTCATAATTTATCTTTCTAATTAATTCCTAATATTACTCTTTTTTCTAATTTAATTTTTTTTCACTTTCATAATATATAAAAATTTAAAATTATATATATATATATATATATATATATATATATATATATATTAGGTAAGTTATGACTATTTATTTTAAATAGGTGGTTATATATAAATAAATATTTTAAATAACAATATTAAATATTTCTCTCAACTAAAATTTATATATTAATTTCGTACTTAATTTATTTTTTTCTATAATCTTTATATATATATATGATAATTTTAACAAGGTTTGTTTTGTTGTATTTTTTTTGTTTGTGAGATGTAATTTGTGTTTATGTAATAATGTTTAATTTATTTTATGCAGTTGTATAAATAATTGAACGAGAATTTAAAAGTAATTAATAAGTTGTTATAAAGTTATGAGTTCAATTTGTAATTTTAGATAAATATATAAATAATATTGAAAAAAATAAAATTTATTATAAAAATGAATATGAATATTCTTTTGAGTTTGAGTTTTTGGGTTGGGATAAATTACTAAGATGTTTACTGCATTTTAAGTATGAGAATAAATTAATATATATATTTCTCTTTCTTAATTTAATTATTAAATATTTTTTTCTACTTATTATATAAATTTTTATATTTTTTCACACTAATAATATAAAATATTTTTTTATTAATATTTTTTACATAAAGATATATAATATTACATAACATATTTATTTTTATATATATAATAATGTTTAATAGATGAATATGAAGGTTTATACACAAATTATTTTTATCTCAATTCATAATTTCTCTCTCTTAATTAACTCTATAAATTATTCTACTTTTTAAATTAATTTTTTATATATATTTGACTATCTTTCTTAATCTAATTATTAAGTATTTTTTTTTTACTCTTACTATATAGATATTTATATTTTTTCAAATTAATAATATAAAATATATTTTATATTAAAATATATAATATTACATAACATATTTATTTATATATAAATATAATAACAATATATAATAATGTTTAATAGATGAATATGAAGGTTTATACACAAATTCATTATGATTTCTATCTCAATTCATTATTTTATATTCAAGAATTTTTTCATTTCATAATTTATCTTTCTAATTAATTCCTAATATTACTCTTTTATTTAATTAAATTTTTTTTCACTTTCTACTTATCATAATATATAAAAATTTAAAATTATATATATATTAGGTAAGTTAAGACTATTTATTTTAAATAGGTGGTTATATATAAATAAATATTTTAAATAACAATATTAAATATTTCTCTCAACTAAAATTTATATATAAATATTAATTTCGTACCTAATTTTTTTTTCTCTCTAATCTTTTTATATATATATATATATATATATATATATATATATATATATATATATATATATATATATATATATATATATATATTGCTTAAGAGAATTTTTTTAATTTGGTTGTTTAAGAAATCATTTATTTGTGGACACTATTATTTTTTTATATCATAGTTTTTATTATTTGGTAATTTTCTGCCTTTTTCTTAAATGTTAGGGTGATCACTTTACTAAAGCGTGGTTTCATCTCTAAAATGACCGAGTGTGATGTAAACTTTTTAATAAAGTTCTATCTCTAAAATATTCTTATTTTTATCTTGACTCTTGTATATCTACATTATCTCACTTTATTAAAAATACAAAGGTCTAAAGAGAATTTGATTGAGCCAACTTATTAAGAATTTTCTTATTTGGTTGTTCAAGAAACTATTTATTTTATGACAATATTTTTTTTATATCACAGCTTTTATTATTTAATAATTTTCTGCATTTTTTTTAATGTTATTAATACCGGTAATCACTCTACTACACTACTACAGTGGTTTCATCTCCACAATGACCGAGTATGATTAAACTTTCAAACAAAGTTCTATCTCTAAAATATTCTTTTTTTTGTCCTGACTCTTGTATATCAATACTATCTCACTTTATAAAAAATACAAAGGTCTCAAAAAATTTTGATTGAGCCAACTTATTTTTTCTTTAAATAATACTATTTTTTATTTTGAATTTTTTTAAGAGAATTTTCTTAATTTGGTTGTTCAAGAAACTATTTATTTGTGGACAATATTTTTTTATTACAGTTTTTTATTATTTGATAATTTCTGCATTTTTCTTGAAGGTTATCAATACTGGTATTTACCCTACTATAACGTAGTTTCATATTCACAGTGACCGAGTGTGATCTATCTCTAAAATATATATATATATATATATATTTTTTGTCTTGACTCTTGTATATTTACACCTTCTAACTTTATGAAAAATACAAAGGTCTCAACAATTCTTTTACTAAATTTATTGAAACTCATTGCAAAAAATTGATGCAGTCAACCTTAAGAACTAAAAATAATTAATATACATATGATCGAAACATACTTTATATTATATAAACATATATCTTACTTTTAAGTTAATATTATTATTAGAATTAAGTTACTATTAGTATTGATATATTTTTTATTGAACAAAATATATTAATACTCACTTAATCTTTGATTATAAATATAGAATTTATATCATTTGGTTAATCTTCTTTTTTTACAAGATACTATTTAAGAGAATTTTTTTTATAATTTAGTGAAGGAGTTTTATTAATCTAAATTTTTCATGACCTACTTTCAAATTTTTTGGACTAGGTTGGTCTTAGAAAAAAGAGATTTTTTGAAAATTGGTTATAAATACTTATTTAAATGCTGAACTATAATATCAAACTATATCAATGATAGGTAAAATGTGTTATATACTATTATATCATTCATCCCGTATGAGTTTATCCCCTCTCTTATCTTCGAGTAAATTACCTCGTTTCTTTTGTGATGAAAAATTTTCTAACAAAAATTAACCTTCTATAAAAAAGGATTCTAATTTTTTAATTACATTTAGAAATATATAAAAATAAAAAATATATTTAATAAAATAGTTTAGAAGTCTAATAACAATCCTCTTTTTTCAAACATCATTCAAAAGATAAATTAAGTTTTAAGACAATATAATTTATTTATATTTATTCATTTTTTAAGTTAAAATCGGGTTTGACTATTGAATTATGTTAGTTTTTTTTTTATAAAATGAATTCTAATTTCGTTTTTTATGAAGTTCGTAAAATGAAGAGTAATGTTATCTTCATTTGATTATGAATTTGTTTTTATTATTGTATAACAATAATTCATAAAATAAAATATTTTTTTAAAAACAATCAACAAAATTATATAAAAATTCAAAGGATTCGCACAACACTTCGACACAAGAAATTAAGACGAAAAAAAAAAGTAACTGAAAATTAGAGTCAATAATCACATCTTTAAGGAACCATCCAGTAAATCTACAAATGTCTATAAATTAAATTAGAGTTGAGAGATTTAATTTAATATAAGAAAAATAATAATATATACTTTATTTATCTTACATAAAAAAAAAATATATTAATTATTTTTTTAGAGTGAGATTTAATTTTTTATGTTTTTGTTAATAGTACATTTTTATATGGGTATAATAATTTTTATAATTAAAATTACAAATTTATAAAAAAAATTTTATTTAAAAAATTTATATATTCGACACAAGAAATTAAGACGTAAAAAAAGTAACTGAAAATTAGAGTCAATAATCTCATCTTTAAGGAACCATCCAGTAAATCTACAAATGTCTATAAATTAAATTAGAGTTGAGAGATTTAATTTAATATAAGAAAAATAATAATATATACTTTATTTATCTTACATAAAAAAATATATTAATTATTTTTTTAGAGTGAGATTTAATTTTTTATGTTTTTGTTAATAGTACATTTTTATATGGGTATAATAATTTTTATAATTAAAATTATAAATTTATAAAATATTTTTTATTTAAAAAATTTATATAATATAAAAAAATGATATGAAATGATATAACCTTTATTTATATAATAATAATAATGTAATTTTAAATTTTATCTTTCTTCTTCAATCAAATTTTCTCAATTTTTATTTTAAGTTTAAATAACTTAAATAAAAATAAATTATTTTTAAAATTATAGTTATAAACTCATAGTATTATTTATTTATTTAATTATATATATATTAAATTTAAATGTTATTATCTCATATAAAATAATATTTAATATAAAAAAAATCAAAAAATTTATATGATTTAAAAAAAATGACATAAGATAATATAACTTTTATTTGATTATATCTAAATTAAGTTTAAATATTTTCAAACATTTATTATATAATAACAATAAAAAAAAATAATAATAATGTAATTTTAAATTTGATGTACCAAATTTGTATTTTTTTTATTTTTATCAAAATTTCTTAAATATAATTTTAAGTTTAATTATTTTTTTATTCACCTTTTGTTTTCTATCTTATAATTTAATTATATTTTTTGATTGATTATGTATATAAATATATGAATTATATTTTTTTTTCTTGAATTTGGAATTGAATAATAAATAGGTAGATAATGAATCTAAAATAAATATCATATCATTAAAAGTTAATTAGAAAATTACATTAATTTTGAAATTTTTATAACTTTATTTTATATTTCTAAAAATATTTAGATTAACCTTTTAAAAGAACTTATTTTTTTCAAATAGTTTGATAATGTAGTTTGTATTTTGTAAGCAAAATTTATTAGTTAATTTTTATTGTTTTATTTTTTTTATATAAAAAAGTGCCTAAAGATCATATTTTTTTATAACTATGATATTTTTTATATTATAATCTTTGATTTAAGATATTTAAAAATATATTTTTATTTTTTTTATAATAAAAACAATACAAATATTTTCACATTTTATAGTTCGACAAATTATTCTAAGGATAAGAAGTAATTGTGAAGCTAAATTGTAGCACCTAAAAGTTGAGTAATATAATATAATGGTGTTATTTAAATTTTATATTAATTTTTTTTATTAATTCTAAAATTTGTTTTGTAAATATATTTATTTAATATAATATGTCAAATTATAATATTTTTAGGTCAATAATAAAGATTTTATATCTGAAATTGATCCTGATAATGAGGTGGACTGATTAAATATAAAAAAGCGGATAAGTAAGAGAGAAAAGGCCAGGAAAAGCTCGGATATATTCTTATGAATTACAATAGGAACTAGACCAATCTATCTTGAAAGGCTCCCATGTCCTGCTAACCTTCTAAAATGTAAGGTCATAAAAACAGCTCATAGATAGTAAAAATTGGGTCTCACATCACCGGAGAGACTTCATGTGCTCTCCTCTCCTCTCATTTAATTATGTAATTGTTATTTGTTTATTTTATTTATAAGAATTTTTTTTATTATATTGTTAAAAAATTTTGATTATTTATTAATGATTAATTTCAGTTAATTTTTTTGTTAAACATTTTTTATATCTATAATTTGTCATATTTAAAGGTATTATATGAGTCTTCTCTTAAAAGTTTAAAATAAGATCTATTTATTTTTTAAAGTACTTAATATTATAAAAATGAGAAGAAATATTTAAAATATAATTTATTAGTATAAAAGTATGTCATTTTTTTTAAACTCACTCAATTTTGTTAATAATATTCATGAATGGTGGTGTGATTTATATAATATTATAATTTTAACGTAATAATGTAATTAATTTATACTTATCTTTTATCTTATTCTAAATTGTAATCAACAATATTTATCTTTAAAAAATTGTTTATCATGTGTAAAATGACCTCTATAGGGAAATAACTCTAGTTTTATATAAGTTTCTCTCCTATCATAATTATATTTTCATAATTACTAATTTATCTTTAATATATTTTTTAATTAATTTCCGTTTTTATTTTCTCTCTCATTATATATATATATAATTAATTAATTTTGTATAGCTAATAATTAATTAATTTTGTATTTTATCACTTTTTCATTTATATATTAAGTTTCAAAAGTATTTTTTAAATTATTAGTTTCCATATTTATTAAATTAATTTTAAAAAAATAATTAAAATATATATATTTATTTTCTCCCCATATTTATTTTGTATATATATATAATTTATCTCTCATAATTAATTTGTTATATAACTAATGAGCTAGTTTATGTAATTTTATTTAATAATTTATTTTAAGTTATAGGTGTTTCTTAATAGAAATTGAATCTGTGTCGTTTAATTTTTAAGTAAATTCTTTTCACTTCAACTACCTAGTTAGTTTTTAATTATCAATTTAAAGTTTAATAATGATATGTTTTACACTGATAAAAAATCGACCTTTACCGACGGTTTTTACCGAAGGTTTTATAAAACTCTCCTAAATACTCCCGAGAGGAATAAATCTTTCGGTATTAAAAATAGATTCCGAGAGGGGTGTAAAACCTTCGTTTTTATCAATTATTACCGAAAGTTCTTTGTAGAACTTTCGGTTTTTACCTTCCCTAAAAACCAAAAATAATTCTAAGTGTTGAATGTGGGTTAATTGCGAAGGTTTTTACAAAAAACTTCGGTTTTGAAATACCGGGGATTTTTATTTGCGAAGGTTATTCAAAGAACCTTCGGTTTTACCTTTCTTGAAATTCTCTTTTGCGAAGGTTTTCCAAAAACCTTCGGTTTTGACTCAATTAAAAATAATTCTATGTTTGGTAATAGTTATTTCTGAAGGGTTTGTAATAAACCTTCGGTTTTGACTAATATCAAAACCGAAAGTTATATAAAAACCTTCGGCATCTACGTCTATAAATACAAACCCTAACCCTTCTCTTTTTCATTCCACTCTCTCCTTTCTCTCTCTCCCGCGCCGCAGCCGCCTCCTCCACGCCGCTTCTTCTCTTCTCGCGTTCAGGTTTGTTTCATTTGTTTTTTTTATTTGTTAGATTTATTATTTTGTTTATTTGAAGTTATATTAGATTTATGTTACAGTTATTTTGTTTGATTAATATATATATATACATATATCTGAAATGCATTTATGATGGGTGATTCATGGAATAGTCTTCGGCGTACACCGGAGAAACTGCCTCCGTGTTATTAGAATTTGCTAGCACAAATAGAAATTTGGCACGTGAGGAAGAGATGAGACAGATGACGCTGGAAATGGAGCAAATCCGATTGAGGGATGCGGAAAGAGGCCGATTGCTGAGTCAAATTAAAGCGGACGGGGCTGAAATGGCCCAGAGATTAGAGAATCTCGAACAGGAACTTGTATTGTTGAGGAGTCGACTGAATCAACCACCCCCTCCTCCCACCCCATCTAATAATTTCTAGATTATATATTGTTTGATTAATTATGTGTTTAGTTTCCCGTACGAACGATGACATTTTTATGTGTTTTGTTATAATAATTACGAATTATTTTTATTATCTTTGGTTTTGGTTTAATATGTTGTTCATGAATTATTTTATTTTTGTTTGCTTTTCACTTTTTAAAAAAAAACAGCATGGTCAAAACCGAAGGTTTTCAAATAAACCTTCGGTTTTGACCCATGTTTAAAAAATTTTAAAAAATTTCTAAGTATGGGGAAGGGTCAAAACCGAAGGTTAATAAATAAATCTTCGGTTTTGACCCTCGGGTAAAAAAAATCTGAAGGGTAAAAACCGAAGGTTTATTTGAAAACCTTCGGTTTTGACCCTCGGTTTAAAAAGATTTCGGGATTAAAGAGTCATGATTGTCACATTTTGTTGGAATATCTTATTCCTTTAGCAACCCGTGGATTACTTCTAGATAATGTGTATGATGCGTTAGTAAATTTGTCTCGGTTCTTTCAGTTGTTGTGTTTCAAAGAGTTGATTCAAGCGGACCTCGAACAATTGTACATGGATATTACATTAACACTTTGCAAATTTGAAATGATTTTTCCGCCGTCAATCTTCGACATCATGATGCATCTCCCGGTTCACTTGTCATTTGAGGCTTTGCTTGGGGGTCTTGTTCAGTATCGATGGATGTATCCGTTTGAACATTACATGGGTACAATGAAAAGATATTTGCGGAATAATAATCACCCAGAAGCCTCTATAAGCGAGAGCTATCTTGTAAATGAGAGTATTAGTTTATGTGCCAGGTATATGGAGGAAGAAGAGCAAGAAAATGCACAAACTGAAATCTCGGGCATTTCAATATTTTCATCGTTGGAAGACCTATCGAACGGAAAAATATACAACTTGGATTATATCGATCGAGTGACGGCTCATTCATACATTTTGAAAAATTGCCCCGAAGCAGAACATTTTTACATGTAAGATTCTATGTTGTTGTTATTAATTAGCATTAAAGAGTATGCTATTTAATATTCGATCTATTTGCAGAGATTACATGCAGTATTGCAATAACAACGAGTCTCGTGGAGAAACGTTTTCCGTATATTTCAAGCATAGAGTGAGTTAATTATAAAACATATATCCTAACTCTTTATATTTATTTTAACAACTACATTTCGGGTATATGTATGTATAGGTTGCTCAATTACCCGAATTTAATGACATATCAAGAGAACTCAAGATCTTAGGAGAAGGTCCAAGTATGTACTCGTCTATGTATGTCTGGTGTAAAGTAAACGGATATAAATTCTATACAGAAAAATACGACGAAGGTTTGACCACTCAAAATAGTGGGGTGGTTGTTGAAGGGTTCAATGGGTCTGAAACTATGTCATACTACGGAATTTTAACGGATATAATCGAAGTGCAATACTTTTCTCACAAACGAGTTGTTTTATTCAAGTGTAAGTGGTTTGATAAACATTCGGTGGAACTAGGAGTGAAAGTGGATAAATATGGCTTCGTAACTATAAATGTAAACCGAATTTTAAAAACCCAAAGTCAAGACCCGTATATATTGGCGAGTCAAGCAAAACAAGTATTCTACGCCCCTGATATGTCAGCCCGACTCGGTTGGAAGATTGTGACAAAAATAAAACCGCAGTTTACAAATATATAGTTCAGATTAATTAATTAGGTAGATTACGTTTTTTACTTTATATTAATTCTTATTACTACTTTATTTCAATTATTCGCTCATTTATTAATGGTATGCATTAAGAATGTCTAAAGGTAGTAAAGAGCCTTGGTGGAGTATGAGGAAAACACCCAGAAAACTCTCTAAGCCGTACCAGAACCTCATTGCACAATCAGAAAACTTAAGGCTCCGAGAATCGTTTTCTAAAGATCAACCACCTATTGTTGTGGTCCCGATATCTACTGCTCCCCCAGCAGACGAGGATGCTGATGCTGCTGAGGAAGAAGAGTTTGTAGAGAGTACGTTTTGCCGATATGGGGGATGACGACGATGAGTCTGACGACGAGGGTCACGAGGAGCCTTAGGAGGAGGATGAAGAGGAGGAGGCATGGATCCACTCCCGACCCATCATCGACAGGTAACTTGTTTACAATTAGTTATAGTTGAATTGATTCACATATCTAATTATGAATTTGATAATTTTGAAGAATCTTGTGCCCGCAAGAGACGGGATAAAAACAAGAATATTGCGTTATCTAAGAGGACCAGCGGGGACAAGGATTCCTTTAACTTTAGAGAGGTAGATGGGAGGCCCAGCGATGTTGATGTTGAAGAACAAGGTGGTCTAGACATGTAGGGTCGGTTGTGCGGGATTCCCTCAGCCGTCTCGCACTGTCTTTTGAAGTGGAAGGCATTAAGTGCTGACCAATTGGATTACATTTGGACCTGCTGTGAAGGTAAAGATTGATTAATTATACATTAATCATTCAATAATTATTTTAAAACATTTGAATGTTTTTATTTTCAAGATCCGTTCGAGGCTACTAATGGTCCTATTGATTCTTTTCGAAAGACCGGAATGGGGAACACGTCAGAACAGATATGGGATAGATGGCGCTCGGATTTGCACAAGGAATATATTCGCGTCCATAAAGGAGACGAGGCTGCGGGTACTTGCCAATCCTCCACCAGACTACGATCGAGATGATTGGGAGTTTGTGTGTCGTAAACCATTTCTTTACGGACAAATTTAAGGTACGGTTTCATAATTCAAATAAATATGATATTAGTTATTCTAACTTCAATTTGTTATTTGAAATTCAGAAAAATAGTAGCACAAATATAGCTAACAGAAAGAAGCTGAAATTCCCGCATCATACGGGAAGTAGGACTGTTAGCTTAAATTGAAGAAGAGTTGGTAAGTACCATTATTTGTAATAACTTAATATAAAGATTGTATGAATTATATAAATTTTTATTTCAACAGGCAATTGAAATGGGACGGGCTCCATCTGTCGTTGAAGTGTTCAAGAGGGCCCCGTACCCAAAAACCGACAAAAGAAAACCCAACTCCCGTCCCGGACGAACGGCTGTGCAAGAGAAAATTGTAAGTGAATTGAAATTTAAATAAATTACTTATAACTAGTTTATAAATTATATATAATTGACAAATTATTTCAAATGTGCAGGTTGAGATGGAGGAAGTTCTAAGTAACGAAACCTGAAATATCAGACTTTGAGTTGACGGAGAGAGAGTATTCGGACGCCAAAAGTATGGGGGAGTATTCGGTATGGGATCAGGCGTCGGACCCACACACTTTCGTGAGGATCTCCGAAGTTCTAACAATTCTCAACGAGCCACTGATCGATTGTTTGAGGAGAATCAAAGAATGGCGATGGAACTTGAGGAATTGAAGAAAAGGGATGAAGAAAAAACTCAAACGATTAATCAAATACAATTGGAAAAGGTAGAATTGATTTCAAGAATGATAGGGAAAGTGCAAAACAGGAGAAGGAAAGGTTATAATTGAATGCAAGATTAGAGAGTTTTGAAATGTTTATGCGGCAATATCAACCACCCCTCCCCCACCAGCTAATTCTAAGACGTTTCGACTATATGAATTGATTGAATAGGTTTAATGGTTAATGTAAAACATGTTGTTGGGATGATTGATTTGAGAATTTTGGAATGATCATTTTGTTTTATGAATTGATTGGTTTGGCTGAACAGGTTTAGGTTTCGGTTTCGATTGAGCACAAAACAATAGGGCTATTTTGTAAATTTTGTAGGGAAAAAACGAAAGTTAAATGGAATCTTTCGGTTTTTCCTGAAAGGGAAAAACCGCAAGGTTAACTTAATAACTCTCGGTTTTTCTTCAAAGGAAAAACCGAAGGTTAATTGTATATCTTTCGTTTTTCCTCAAAGGGAAAAACCAAAGTTAATTGCATATCTTCGGGTTTTCCTCAAAGAGAAAAAACCGAAGGTAATTTCATATCTTTCAGTTTTTCTTCAAGGGAAAAAAACCGAAGGTTAATTGCATATATTTCGGTTTTTTCCTTTTAAAGAAAAACCGAAGGTTAATTCAATAACTCTCGGTTTTTTCTTCAAATGGAAAAACCGAAGGTTAATTGCATATCTTTCGGTATTCTTCAAGGGAAAAAACCGAAGGTTAATTCAATAACTCTCGGTTTTCTCCTTTGAAGAAAAACCGAGAGTTGTATGGAAAAACTTTCGGTTTTTTTCTCTCGGTTTATCTAAACCGAAAACTCTAGGATATCTTTCGGTAAACGCACAATTATTTTTAACGACAGAGTCAATTGCCGAGGGATGGCGAGAGTTACATTAACTCTCGGAATTTGGTCTATACCGAAAATTATAAGGTCAAAAACCGAGCGTTTTTACTCTCGGTTTTGACCACTTTTTCACCAGTGTTAATGTTAAAGTTTAATAATGATATATTTTAATAAAAATCCAATAACTGCTGAGATTGTAGTTCATTTCATTGACAATTATAATAAATATATATATATTTGTTACTGAAAAAAAGATAAAGTTCATTTAGTAAATATACATGTAAAACTTTACTTATTGCAAATGAAGAAAAACTGTGCAGAAGTAGAACAATAACCAATGAAGTGAGGAATGACTCCCTTAAAAAGGTCCATCAATGAACGATTCAAAATTAAGGATCAAAATAGTTTTTTAAAACTTTTAACTAGACTTAATTTTTCATTAAATATATAATTATATATACAACTTTGACCCAAACAAAAAAAAACTAAAGTTACAAAATATTAAAAGTTCTTCATGTAGAAGTAAGACAATTTTTGAAATTTGTTGCTGCAAAATAATAAAATTTTATAAATGTTTGTTTTGATATGAAACAAGAGAGGTAAGAGGAGATTGAAATAGGAAGAGATAATGATATTTAAAAATAAATCTTCTAATAAATACATATATGAAGTATTGAAGTGGGGATGAATTGTTTTCCAAAATAACATGATATTAACAAAGTTCATGGGCTCCATCCTGCAAACTTTCCAAACAAAAGTATCAACAAAATCTGCCAAACTTGATGCAAAACACATTCAACCATTGGATTTTTCATAAATGATTGATAGAGAAAGTAAAACCTCCACATTATTCGGTACGAAAATCGCCGTACAAGAAGGATCACACGCACATTCAAATCATAATCGGAATAAAATGAATGGACATGAATAGTTAAAGGGATATGAAAATATTAAATTGATAGGCGTGTAACCAAACGAGGCCTAACCCATGGTATTTACTCGGATCGGCCGACCCGTTCTCTTTTGCTAATTTTCTGGACCGAAAGAGAACCATGGAGGGTTTGAAAGCCATTTTCAAAGGATTCTTCGATTGAGTCGTCGACAGAGGATGAAGCTCAATGTGTTATTTATCTTCTTCAGTAGAAGCCTGATATTTTGGCCATGCAAATTTAAATTTTGGACCCTTAAAAATGTTTTTTTTTTAATTTTAATTAATAAAAAATAAAATATAAATAATTAATATATATATACGAGTCTAAAAAGAGATCTAAAAGAAAAGTTATTTTATAATATATATTTAATATTAAAAGAGAAAAAAAAAGGAAAAAATAATATTAATAATAAAATAATTATTAAATATAAAAAATGGGAGCCCTATAAAATGGGGCGACCTATTGCAAGTGCATTGGTTGCCTTACCCTAGGACCGGCCTGAGGGGCGGCCATGGAGAGCTCGATTCTTCTCTTTAATCTCCCATAACAACTTGCGGTGACCTTTTCTTCTCCTTCTCTTCTCATCTCATCTCCTAACAACCAGTGACGATTCTTCTTAACGATCGGATCTCCATCTGGAGACAAACCAAGCACAACTCCTGTTTTTCCTCGAAGCAGGGAGACATCCCCGCCTACGCCGCAGTAAGTCCTTTGAACTCTCATCCTCAGATTTTAGATTGGCGATAAACAAACATCTTACAAATAATGTGTGTTTGCTGGAATTATGACTTTGAAATTCATTGCGTCACATTGCTCTTTATTTAAAATTCAAGTAGAATATGTTGCCTTAATTGATAATCAGACTTCAGGCAGGCACGGACATATTAAATCATCTTTGTTAAATAAATCTTTAAAATCTCTATTAGTAAGAACATGTTTCCCCTTCTCTAATCGTACCCAAAATCTCTTTCAAGTCATTTTTTAAGTATTTTTACTTTAACCAACTAAACTAATAACATTTTATATTTTAAATTCAACCTAAAATTTGATAAACGCGTGACATTTTAACAATAAGTTTAACTTTTTAACTAGCTAATCTATTATATATAATGATGCTTAATTTTTAAAGTGTCCGGATTGCCGGGTCGAAAGCTGTGGTTAATTTGGATATATATATGTGAGAGTAAATGAATATTTGGGTCGGATTGTGGGTTCACCGCATAAACTTAAAACGATTAAAAATAAAATTAAAAATGTTATGGTATGGTTGAACTCGCAACCTAACAAAACAAGTAAAACTTGTGAACCAACTAGGCTAATAACATTTTATATTTTAAATTCAACACCAAATTTGATGAACGCGAACGTTGCAAATATATTTTTATCCGTATGCATCGCACGAGAATCTTCCTAGTTTAAATAAACTATCATATTTAAAATTATCCGAAGATGAGCGAGACCATCCCTCATTTGTTCCTCAAAACTTTGGTGTCTATTGTCAAATATTCTTATTTTATTTATGAAAAAAAAATAGAACAACCCTTTAACAAAATTTAATTCAATAAATATTATAAAATGAAAATGACCAAAATAAATTTATAAAAAAATATATATTCAATAATACAATAAATCATTTTTATATATTTGACATATCTTTATTCCACTTTTTATTATTGCTAAGAAAAAGACTCACAAAATTGTTTTATCTAACATAAACTTTAAAAAAAAATAGTTAAGTTTAAGTTTGAGAATTGTTATGAGTTATTAGTTATCCAAAATCAATTTAACAATCATTTAAAAACAAATTACCAACAACATGAGTGATCATAAAATAAAAAAAAAATGAGCAAAATTATTAATATATTTTAGTCACTATTTGGAAACAAGGTCAAGTTAGAGCCTAATTCAGCAGCCTTATTAGTTCCAGTCTATAAGCTATACATTTTTAAGTTTTTAAGACCTTGATATTACAATTTCTACATCAAATCAAATGTTATTTTTATTCAATCTCGACAAAGACCCACACCCAAGTCCAATAGCTTTACCCCGCTATCCCAATCATGATTTTTCTACTGGTCGGGCTTGTTGTGAGTGAGGGGGATTCGAAACCGACACCATTGCTCATGGCTCTTAGTCACTTACTCTAACAGCCCTTATATCAGTTGAGTAGTGTAATAAATATATAGTAACGATAAAAAACACAAAATTTGGTGTCACGGTGTTAAGAATGATGTGGCAACACGTGATTCTTAAATATAATTGAGAAAATTTCATTTTACAAGCCCAATCACGTGTTGCATGCTACATATTCTCGACATTGATGAAATTTTCATCTGTATCATTATATTAGAGACCTATTATTATTTTTTTTTCTCAATACATATTTATTATAGACTTATAAGAAAAAGTTTTCTTTTATAACAGTTATTTAGTAAATATAATAGATTATTTTAGTTGATAATCAGTTCACAGCGGCAAGGAGAAAAAACATCAATCAAGAATTTCGTCAAAGGTATTCACTCTCTCGCTTTCATTTTTGTGAAATATAGGGTTCCGTATATGGCTTTCCAAAGAATCATGTGTATCTCTCTGTAGAAATATCCACAATGGGCGCAGTTTGAGACTTATGTGTTGAATTGGAAGATAAAGTTGATCAGATTGGTTCTGCAATGTATTAATCAGTTTCTTTTATTGACATTTCTTTAAGGTGCAGGGACTCAGTAAGTGTCTAGGGTTTCTGTTTGTCCCTGTGAACTTTAAGGTTTCTGTTAAAATAATAAATAATTAATAATCTTGGAAAAACATTTAATGGATGGTGAAGCTCAATTGTTAAAGATGAAGCGTGGAAGGAAGATGAAGCTCAAGAGATGCCATGTTTAGTGTCATAAATTATTATTAAGTTTGAGTTCTAGATCCTTCCATCTTTTCCTTTAAATTGAGAATCACTCATTAGTTTTTCATATATAAAAATTAAGTGAGTTGTAGGTTACTTAAGAATTCTATCAATAAATCATATTTTCCTAGTTATAATATTTTCTGCACCAACAAATTTGGTATCAGAGTAAGGTTACGTTTCAATCTTGAAATGGCATCTACTCTATTCTCATACTCTCCAAGTCAAGTTTCTACTTTGAAGGCGAATTTTATGAATTCTGGAGCAGCCAAATGGAAACATTTTTCATATCCCTAGTTCTTTGGGATATGATAAATGAAAAAGAACTCGATGTGCCCGATAAAGACGACGAAGGATACGCGAAATTTGAAAAGGATCTCAAAAAACGAGATGCATTAGCTTTGCGCTATATTCAACAAGGAGTTGGGAAAACCATATTCCCTCGTATTTTTGGAGTAAAAAAGGCTCAAGATGCTTTGGTGATATTGAAACAGGAATTTCAAGGTACGGAGAAAACAATAGCATTAAAACTCCAAGCCTTATGGAAAGATTTTGACAATCTAAGATGGAAGATCGAGAAAAGGTACAAGATTTTTTTCTCGTGTTTCCACTATTGTCAATCAAATAAAAAGCAGTGGAGATAAAATCAAAGACAAAAAAGTTGTTGAAAAGGTTCTTCGAAGCCTTCCTCAAAAGTTCGATCATGTTGCTGCTGCGATTGAAGAATCAAAAGATTTGTCCAAAATGACAATATATGAGTTGACTAGATCTCTTCTAGAACATGAGCAAAGAATTAATCGCTCTTGTACTCCATCAACTGATCAAGCCTTCAAATCCAAGCAAGTACCAGAAGCGTATTCAAGAAGTCATCACAACAAATTTGGTAAGAAAAATGAGAAGACATTCGGTTGGAAAGGCAAAGCACCACAACAATCGAATGATTCTTATTCCTGTCATTTGCAAGAAATCAAATCATGAGTCAAAAGATTGTTAATTCAAATGCAAAAGATGCAAAATCCCTAATCATTCTCAAAGGGATTGTCGATTTCAAAATCAGAGAGAAGAAAGAAGATGATGCAAAATTTGTGAAAGAAGATTATGACGTTATGTTTGTTTCTCTAAATGGTGAAGAGAAGTCAAAAAGTCGATGGTATTTTGATAGCTGTGCTAGCAACCATATGACCAGCAATAAAGATATGTTTGTGGAGCTCAACTTAGACATTACTTCAACCGTTGTTCTTGAGGATGGTTCATATCAAGACGCGAAAGGAAAACGAAACCATTGTGTTCCAACTCGAGAGGTAATAAAAAAAGCTTATCACGGATGTTTCTTTATGTCCCTAATAGTTTCATATAATCTTTCTTAGTATTGGACAACTGATTAAGAAGGACTTCTCGTATATTTTGATGATGGAAGATGCAAAATATTTGACAAAAAGAAGAATGTGGTTGTGGCAACTGTCGAAATGAAAGATAAGACTTTTTCCTCCTCACGTTTCCATTGAAAAATGACTGTGCATTAAATGTGGAAAATGAAGATTTGTCTAAGCTTTGGCATCTTCGATATGGTCATCTAATCAACGGATCTTCAGCTGCTAAAGAGAGAAAAACATGGTGGGTTGGACTTCTTTTATTCAAGGTGATGAATTGATATGTGAAAGTTGTATTTATGGATAAGATGCACAAGCTCCCATTTCCCACAAACTACATGGCGAGCAAAAGACCACTTGAACTTGTCCATTCTGATATATGTGGCCCGATGCAAGGACTCCACTCTTGGAAATAAGAGGTATTTCATTCTCTTTGTTGATGACTATACAAGAATGTTGTGGATTGTATTTCCTTAATCAAAAGTCCGAAGCATTTTCTATTTTCTTACGATTCAAGTCTCTAGTTGAAAAGGAAATGGTCAATAATGAAGTGCTTGAGAACTGATCCGGGGAGGAGAATATCTCTCAAATTCCTTTACGGATATTACAAAGGATGCGATGGGAGGAAAGTGCCCAATGGTGGACGCTCAGATCAGGTTAAGGTAGTGCTGGACCAGTTGTTGGGGATCTGAACAGCCGGAATGGGTGAAGATACGGGAGATTGTACTTGGGCAGTTATATGGTGAATGTGGAATGTAATGGAAAGCCCATTATGGGATAGTCCATTTCCCGTGTTTCTTGTCGTGTTTTTCGGTGTAGGTAGGTAGGGACGGACCCAGGATTTCGAACCGGGGTGGGCTTGAAATAATAACGATAAAATTTTGAAAAAAATAAGTATATAAAAGTAAAGTTTTTACCATTTTTTTAATAATTAGATAAAAAAACAATGAATTATATTATTTTTAAAAAAAATGAAGAGTAATGTCATATTTCTAGTGTAAAAAAAAAAATTTTTTTTTACGGGGATTCATCTACTCAATTTATTCATATTTTTTTATTTAATTTATCAAGCCTATCCCAAATAATTCATCTTGAAATTCCCAACATTAATATTCAAAATTTTGTTTTTTCACACAATATTAAATACAATATTGTTAGACAATAAATTAATGTAGAAATAATCTAGCTAACAAATTATAAGGAAAGTGAAAGAGCCACATTGATAAGAGAGAGGGAATTTTTTATTAATTAATTTTTTTTTTGAAAAAATCAATATGTTAGGACATTTTTTTTCTTTCTGAACATTAACATGTGCAGGAAAGATAGAAAATATATTGTTTTCTTTATTAATTTTTTCCGGGAAAATGGTCATGTTCGGGAGAATTTTATCCCGAACGTGGTTACGTGAGAAAAATAATTATTTTTTTCCGGTAAAATAGATATGTTCTGGAGATTTTTGTCCCGAACAGAGACATGTGCAGGAGAGAGAAAAAACTATTTTTCCAAGATCAAATGAACATGTTCGGGAAATTTTTATTTCTCTCTTCAACAAGTGACAGAACACGTCAGATTCATGGCATTGCTTTCGTTTCAATCGATTTAGAAGAAGATTCATGGCATTGCTTTCGTTTCAATCGATTTAGTAGGATTATTGTAACAAATGAGGTTTCAATGCTTGCAATTTGTTTTATTTTGTTTATTCTCAAATTGATTGGAATTCATGAAAGATTAGCCATTATGAAAAAATGAAACATCTTCATCAAAAGCAATTTTATTGAGTGACTATTATTCTATTGGAATTACATGTCATCAATACATGCACATTTTCCTTTAACACACCTGGGAGTACCATGACTACATAAACACTTCATATTACATATAATTTTTTCTTCAACAAAACATTCACACCTTCCATTTATGCACGCTGGTAAACCAATTTGACATGTAGGACATTCTGCTAGTGTCTTACATCCTAATGTTTCTGAGAATAAAAGACCTGTAAATATATAATAACAAAATTATAAATGAATTAGGTCAATTAACAAAATTATAAATGAATTAGGTCAAGATAAGAGAAAAATAAGTATTATTTCTATAAAAAAAAATAATAATTTACCTAGAAGAATCATAAAAAATACTATGTTAGGACTATTTTTTTCCATAATTTTTTTACAATCTATAAAAGAAATCAAGTAAGATGAAAATATAATAAAGTTTAGTTTCTATGTAATTGTCTTACAAGATCATGATATATATCATAAAAGTAAAAGTTATCTATGTGGATAACTATAAATTAAATTATAAAATGATTAATTTTTATAGATAATTATCAATTAAATTATAAAGAAAATCATAAAATAAAAATAAAGTTAAATTATAAAGAAGATCATGATATATAATATATAATATAATATAATATAATATAATATAATATATAAATTAAATGTTTTCTTTTAAAACAACTTTTTAATGAAAATGTAATATAATAATGAATTAAAATATAAAGAGATTTTTTCTTTTCTTTTTTCAATTAAGTATAGATATATCATATAAATATATATTTTTTTTTATCAATTTAGTGTTTGTGTTATTTGAAATATTTTACATTACATTCAAATAATTTAATGCCCCATCAAATTTTACTTATTAATTTATATTCAAATCATGAAAAATAATTTTATTGTATTTTTATAATACTTTAAAATATTAATATTATGTATATAACATTTTATTCAAATAAAAACTTTTACATCAAACAATTTTATAATAGATATTTTTATTTTTTAAAATAATCTAAAATAAAAAAGCTCTCAAATAATTGTTTAGTATTCAATTTAATTTTACAAATGGTTCTATCATTTAGATTAATTATATAAACTTCACTCAAATAATTTATTTTAAAAAGTATTTATGTTTTATACTTTTCTCAATTATGAATGTGTTCATTTTAATATATTTGAAATAAAATATTCTATAATTTTTTCATATTTATTAATTTTATTATCAACTAAATTATATTTTTTTATTTAATTAAACAAAATTAGTTAAAAAAAATAGATATCAATATCTTATATTTTTAATTATTTTATATAATATATATTAACCTATCTATATAAACATATTTAAAAATATATTGAACTTGTTGTCTAATTAATAATTATTAAATAAGTTATGAACATAAATTTTGTTATAAAAATTGTATAAAAAATTGTTACGGGTAATATAACCTAATCCATATTTGATTGGATGTTAGAAAGTTTGGATTAATACTAATATGATATACCTACATATTTATGCTAATATTTCAATTTTTTTGATGGGTTATCTAGCTAGTTTAAGAAAAATCGTCGAACTTTTAATTATCGTAGTAATTCGACGGGTATCATTCATAATGATATTATTACGACATTTTTTAAGATTCGTTACGAAAAAACAGTAAAAATTGTTAAGGAGTTAATTGTTTTCTTGGAGACTTACGAGCTCGATAAACCTATTGATTATTTTTTTTCTCATGTCAAACTTTGTTGTTGTTTTTAAACGATTTTTATTATTTTTAATATAAATACACGTTTCTTTAAAAAAAATATATATTGAAGTGTCTAATTAAAATTTTCAATTTAAATCTAAAAAATTTATATATGAAAATACTAAAAAAACTTTTAATTCACTCTATATAAATATTTAAGAACTATTTTCAAGTATAAATAAAATTGTTTCACATATATTTGGTGAAATTCATATTAATAAGATTATAACCATTCAATATAAAATCCTATAATTCACTTAAATTTAACAATATACCACAATCAATTATTTTATATTATATATATAATATGAGTAGTGAAACTTTGTCATTGTGCATAGAATAAATTAAATGATAACTTGTACATATGTGAAGTCAATTAATCATTTTTTATTTTAAATTATATACATATATATATATAAAGATAAATACATATATTTTAATTTATTATGATTATTATTTTATAGAAATTGAAAGAAATTTAATATTAAAAATTGAAGAGTAAGAGTTTATAGTTCTTAAAATATATAATTTAACTCTAAACTTTACATACATGAAAATGACCCAGACTTCTTACAAATCCATACTAATTTTGAAATTATATGAAGATTTTTTTGAATGAAAAACTATAATATTTTTTCTAGATAAAAAGAGCAACCTTATTGTGTTCTTGTTTCAAACCAGATTTTGTACCTCATGAATAGAAGTTTCTTCAAAGTGCATAATTGCTTGCTAATTATGTCACTCTTAAAAAAAATTATTTCTTATCATTTTTCTGATTTTTATTATATATATAATTATAAGAAAATATAACTAATAGTATAATAATGAGCATGACGGATCTATGTTAGAGCTCAGGAAATCACATCGAAAATATATATATATATATTTTACAATAGAAATGTGACATGATCCATGATTCTTAATATTTTTTCAATTTGAATATTTAATTTTTTTAAATGGACAAAAACTCATATTTATCTTCTCAATTTATTCATAATTTTTCATTTAATTTTTAAGTTACCATATTTTTTTTCTTAAATCTACACTCAACTCTAATTTTTGGATCCTCTTAGTAATCGAGAAATTTGATTAAATGACACTCAAAGGAGAGTCATTCTCAAAACTAACATTCATAATATCTTTTTTCAAATATAACTTTTTTTTTATTTTGATAATTTTACCCTAACTATTATTAATTTTTTTTCTTTTTCCCTCTTATTTCACCTCACTTTTTCTCTCTCCTTTCCCCTTCTCATCTTCCCACAACTGCAACAACCCCGCTCTTCCGAATCAACGACTCCCCAAGCAATTTAGTAGGAATCACTATTTCCTTTGCAGTTACAAACTATTTCACCTCAAAATAATATCTTGTATTTCTTGGTTAATTAATATATACACCAAAATAATAATAATCACTATTTCCTTTGCAGTTACAAACTATTTATTACAAACAATTTTAACATGTTCTTGCTGATTATAAGTAATTAGTTAAGAGTTTCCTCATAAAATAATTCTAATAACCAAATTGCTTCTTTTTATCTAAATAGTGCATCATTAATACACATTAACACGATGCAATGCAAATTTATCTTGAAACAAATCTTGATCACAAAAAAATGAGAAACAAAAAGAAAACGATGGTAAGCAAACAAAGCGCTAGGTATACTGACTATTTGGTCTGAATTAATTTGCTTATATCAATTTTCAATAGAATTTGTTGAGGATGAACCTAATAAATTGTAGTCTAAATATAGGGTAATAATGAGTAAATTTGAAAATTTCATGCGAAAAATTGGCTTTTTAATTTAAATGATGTACTACGAGATTAAAGCTGTCAAATTTAAATGTAATGTTTTTTCTTGACATATGTCTGGGTTGGTCTATATGTTTAAACATCGCGGATTGTTGATATATGAGGATTGATATTTTCAAAGTATTTATTTGATCACATCGGTTTTGATCTATTTAGTTGTCTTTACTTTCTTTGTCACATTTTTGTCTTTTTTTTCTTGATTGATGGTAAAAACATGTTTTCTTTTATTTTGATCCGGATTTATTCTCTGGTGGCTAGAATTAGCCACATCGTCATGACCTTTAATTTCAGAGCGTTTTTAATATGAATCGAACGTGTTTTTAGCCAACAAAGTAATATTTTACAAAAAAAAAAAATCAAAGCTCTATACAGGCCACTTGAATTTTAAAAATGTTATAACAAAGAAAGATCGTATCGAAAAACAACGACGAAGTCAATAGTACTACAATAAAAAGAAGAAAAGCATTACAACTTGATTCATTTTATACCAAATAAGGAGACCGGGAATATAAGGGGATTAAATATGTCCTTATTTTAAAGTAGTTGATTGGAAGCTTTCAAAGGAGCAAATTGAATATAAATTGTTATGTTTAATGGTTCAACTTACTTACTTTGTCAACCGGGCTTTCTTTGTCTAATGGTTGGGAATGGTCATGGAATTAAACTTACATTTAACCCTTCTTCCATTGACATATGGTAATTTAAAATATTAATTGACTGGAAAAAGGGAATTGTTTAAAAAATGGGAGATGTCTTTAATATAAAACCACTGTATAAAGGGTGATCCCTCCCATTGCCAAAGCATCTGCCCTCCCATTGCCAAAGCATCTGCAACGACTTTAGGATTCTGGAATACAAAAAGGCTTAAGCAATGGCAACTTATTATAGGCCACTATGGGCCTTGGCACTTTGTCTCGTGTCTGCGGCTATGGTAGCAGCAGACAGCGACTATTATTCATCTCCACCGCCCCCACCATCACCGTATGTCTATAAATCTCCGCCACTGCCGCCATACGTTTACTCATCACCGCCTCCTCCACCTTATGTCTACTCCTCGCCTCCACCACCGCCTTATGTTTACAAATCACCGCCACCTCTCCTTATGTTTACAAGTCTCCTCCACCGCCTCCTTACGTCTATTCTTCACCACCACCATACGTCTAAGTCTCCACCGCCACCCGTTATATTTATTCTTCTCCACAACCACCTCCTTACGTTTACAAATCTCCTCATCCACCTCCTTATGTTTATTCATCACCACCACCACCTCCATACTTTACAAGTCTCCACCCCACCTCCTTACGTTTACTCTTCTCCCCCACCACCTCCTTATGTTTACAAGTCCCCACCACCACCTCCCTATGTTTACTCTTCTCCCCCACCACCTCCTTATGTTTACAAGTCCCCACCACCACCTCCCTATGTTTACTCTTCCCCCCCCACCTCCTTATGTTTACAAGTCTCCACCACTACCGCCAGTGGCGGACCCAAAATTTTTTCTCGGGGGGGCCAAATACATAGTAACGTAGCTTTTTTTTGCAACCAAATAAATGCATTTTCTAATTAAAATTTTACTTGGTAATTACATAAAAATACTAACAAACACAATTACAAAATACTAATAAGCACAATTACTAAATTATTCTTGTCCATGAGTCGGTACAAAAGAAGACAAATTTATTCTACGAGATTCCATTTGTTGAAAATATTGCAATATTGGCTCATTTTCAATTGTTGAGAAAATATCTTTCTCAACATATACAACTAAACTATCATTCATCCATTCATCTCCCATTCGATTACGCAAATCAGTCTTCACGGTTTTCATTGCAGAAAATACTCTTTCAACGGATGCAGTTGCAACTGGTAAAATTAAAGTCAACTCTATCAATTGATAAACCAATGGAAAGACTATATGTTTTTTCTGTTGCAACCAATTTCTGAGCAAAAATTCTCAAGTCTTCAATTGAAGAAAATTGAGGATCATCCCGCAAATTAAATAAGTAAGCCCGAAGTTATTGTTTCAAAAATAAATAATCTCTGCCTGTGAAATCTTCGGAATAAAGTTTGGCAAGACGAATGAGTTTACAAATATCAAATTTGGAGAATGAATTTCTAGGATGAAGACATGATATGCAACCAAGTAATTATGTATTAACTTCTGAAAAATGATTATGCATTTCTTGCATAATCAAGTCAACAACCTAGCATTAAATAAAATAATAATATTAATAGATAATAGATAATAAATAATAACTATTAATAGATAAGAAATAATATTTATTATACCTGACAAAAGATTTCCACACGATAATGATGAAGATTATTGATGAGTTCCCCTTTTCTTCTTCGCCTACCATTGCTATCATTATCATATGCTCATTCATATCAAGTATTAAGATCGGGTGTAATTGACAAAAACTGTTAACTTGGTCCAAAATATCATGCCATCCATCTTCTTTAAATTTATGTAATTAATTTTTCGAACTCGCAATCAATGACATTGCTTGAACTATATTTTGATATCCTCTTTGTAGGCAAAGTGATAACTCACTTGTAATTCCCAATAAATTTTTCATCAAATGCAACACAAAAACAAATTCATAAAAAACTAACTATAAAAAAATATGAAAATCTAATTTAATAGATTTCAGCCTAGTTTTATGAGAATAAAAAATAAAAAATATAAATAAGAACAAAAATACAAAAACGTGATAAACATAATTATCAAGTGAATAGACACTCTAGATTACGATTATAGAATATTAATGCATATAAAAATAATATATCAAAATTTATTTAAATACCGAACAAAACCAATGTAACTAATGTAATAGATAAAATACACTCTAGATTACGATTATAGAATATTAATGCATATAAAATAATATATCAAAATCTTTATTTAAATACCGAACAAACCAATGTAACTAATGTAATAGATAAAATTAAAGGTGAGGCCAAGGTTTGATCACCTGACCTCATGTTCCTTCCAGTTACAAAGCCAACTAGATTAAGAGTTACTTGTCAAATATATATATATATAAAACAAATTACTTTAAGGTTGGGGGAGGCCCGGCCCCCAAGGCCCCCCTTGTAGGTCCGCCACTAACTACCGCCATATGTCTACTCTTCTCCACCACCACCTCCTTACGTTTACAAGTCTCCTCCTCCACCACTATACGTCTATTCTTCCCCTCCACCACTTCCCTACGTTACTCTTCCCCACCACCACCGCCTTACATTTACAAATCTCCCCACCACCCTACGTTTACAAGTCCCCTCCTCCACCACCATACATCTATTCTTCCCCTCCACTACCTCCCTACATTTACTCTTCCCCACCCTACCGCCTTACATTTACAAATCTCCCCCACCACCTCCTTACGTTTACAAGTCTCCTCCACCACCACCATACGTTTATTTTTCTCCTCCATCACCTCCTTATGTTTACTCATCTCCACCGCCACCTTCTTACGTTTACAAGTCGCCTCCACCTCATAACGTCTATTAAGACACAAACTATTTGATATATGTGAGTATGATTAATACCATACTTAATTTAAAATGTTAGAGGTGTAGAAGACGCGCTCTCCACAATCATCCACAAATTAAGTCATTTTTTTTTACTAATTTAATTATTTTCTCTCTCCTACTATATATATATACATTTATTTCATAATATATATACATATATCTTCTTTAATATATTATTATTTTCCTCATTTTATATGAGTTTCTCTCTCCTATCATAATTATATTTCCATAATTACTAATTTATTTATAATATATTTCCTAATTAATTTTGTTTTTATTTTCTCTCTCATTATATATATATTAATTAATTAATTTTGTATAGCTAATAATTAATTTATTTTGTATTTTATCACTTTTTCATTATATATTAAGTTTCCTTCCTAAGTAATGAAAAGTCTTTTTTAAATTATTAGTTTCCATATTTATTAAATTAATTTTAAAAAAAAATAGTTAAAATATATATTTATTTTCTCCCCATATTATTATGTATATATATATATATATAATTTATCTCTCATAATTAATTTGTGTATTTTATCTCACATATACTTATTATTTTTTTAACATTTTATAACTGTTTCTCTCTTATCATAATTACCATTATTTATTTATCTTTACTAATTCATTTTATTTTATTTTAATAATTTCTCTTTCCTAATTATTTTTATTATTTTATCTTAAATTAGAAATATATAAGGAAAAACATTAAATTTAATAAATGATAAATTAATGGGAATTAAACATAATAAGAGAAAACAATACAAATATTTGTGAACTTTTCTTTCTCTCACATGTTTCTTTTTTTTTATCTGTTTCTCACCTAATCATTTTTTACTTAGGATTTTGGACGAAGCTGAGTAACATGAGTGACAACTTCAACTTTGAGGATTTCGAACTGGAGCTGATGAATTTTAAAAGCAATTTCACTTTCTATTCTTTCTCTTTTCAAAAAAATAAACA